>NC_074711.1:37362764-37565264 GCF_947242115.1 Biomphalaria glabrata | reverse complement strand
GTTTTCTATGCCAGAAGGAGAGGAAACTCGACCATGATGGAAAACAAATAGATCTGATGAAGTCTAACTTTAATATTTGCTTGTTTACTTCTAGTTCATTGGACAAGAAACTAAAGACAAGGTATAAGACTATTTTTGTTTCTGTTCCATTTCACCTTTCACCCCCCCCCCTCCCTTGAATTTTCTCGGGCTGCTGTGACAATTCACGTACTCAATTCCCTCCATTTTCCCCATTTAACCTTATTCATGAGAAAATATTTATCTAGAAGACATGGACATTTTAGAAATATTCCACTTAAAAAATGAGTTGTGTTATAATGTTAAATACAAGGTTCCTGCTGTATGGAAAGTGTAAAAAAAAAAAGAGAAAAATAGTCTATAATTTTCTATAGAATTGTACTTCTTCTAATCACAAGGGTGAGTACCTGGTCTAGTGGTATGCGCTCTGGACTGTCGTTTCCATAGTCCAGAGTTCGAACTTTACCCACCACCATCCACCGACGTCCTGAACAAAAGTCAGAATTCAATGCACTCTTGCAGTTCTCAGATCTGGACATTGAGCTCCGAAGCTAAAAGACTTGAACGCTCTGAGTGTACAACACATGAACAGCTCTACCAACGTTACCAACAAAACCACGTGTACGTCTTGTAACCAACAATAATTCAGAACTGTTTTCTACGTCTAGCTTCAGGCTAACAAGATCGAACTACTTTGGTTGCAGTGCCTTATCCCCACACTAAAACAAGGTTGTGTGACAGTAACATTATTGAAAACAATGTTCTTTATACTATTAGATTAGCACATTGTATTCCAGAAATATGCCCATGTGAGCCAGAAAGGTTGAAGAGCTCGTCACGTGGCCAATAGAAGTGTGTAGTCTATTGTTTAAAATTCTGAGTTCCTTTTTTTTTGTCTCATTCTCGACTGCAAAAAAATACACAGTAAAGAAACAGTTTTAGTGTTTCGTATTCTAGACCCAGAGGCGTAGTGAAGGGGGGGGGGCAAGGGGGACACGATGCCCAGTGCGCCACTTTCTAGGGGAAGCCACACGCAGCCTATATTTCAATGTGATGGAAAATGGGGAAGGGGGGCGCCAATAATGTACCTTGTCCGGGCTCATTTTGCTCACTACGCCTCTGTGACAAGACCATTTCAGTTCTTTGGTGCATTTTTATATATCTAAAACATTCTTTCTATAAAGTGTCTTACATTTGCCAAGAGTTTAGCGTGCTATAATACACTCTCAATTGCGGTCTAGAATGTTTTATTTAAATTTCTATGTCACTATTTCAAAGGAAGTTTTTAAAACATTTTTAGACCAACAATCACTGAAATTTTCTGGGTCACTTTACGGATGTTCCTTCAAAAAATGATGATTATATCATCCTATCCAGAGCACAAGGTCTGAAAGGGAAACTTGACTACTTTACGTTTATCCCACACTTCACGCAGAACGGCAAGGCATGGCAGCGGGAAGGATTCGAACCCGTGACTATTATGACGTCAGTCCGAAGCGCATACCACAAGCCCGAGAAGCCATGATACACATATAGCCAAAAGAAAAAAAAATCTGTAGAAAAAGCTATCAAAACATATCTATCCTTTAAGAGTTTAGGTCACTTATTCATCATTGTCAACGGTGAAATAAGTAGGAAGTCTATACAACTGCCTTAAGATCAACCACCTTTTAAACAACACTCTTAGCAAGGCAACAAGAAGATGGGTGGGTGATGTCAAAACCTTTTACCGAAGCATTAAGATTTATAGAGAAGTTTAGAGAACATTGAAGTTGTGAACAAGTCAACGACAGTGCGCGGGACAAGTCAACGACACTGCGTGGACAAGTCAACGACACTGCGCGGGACAAGTCAACGACACTGCGCGGGACAGGTCAACGACACTGCGCGGGACAAGTCAACGACACTGCGCGGGACAAGTCAACGACACTGCGCGGGACAAGTCAACGACACTGCGCGGGACAAGTCAACGACACTGCGCTTGTCAAATGAAAGAGGCGACAAAAAAAAAGGAATGCACAAAATGTAAAACTTAAGAAATGTGCAAACCAAGCAGACATAGTCTAAATAAACCAACCAGACATAGTCTAAATAAACCAACCAGACATAGTCTAAATAAACCAACCAGACATAGTCTAAATAAACTAAGCAGACATAGTCTAAATAAACCAACCAGACATAGTCTAAATAAACCAACCAGACATAGTCTAAATAAACCAACCAGACATAGTCTAAATAAACTAAGCAGACATAGTCTAAATAAACTAAGCAGACATAGTCTAAATAAACCAAGCAGACATAGTCTAAATAAACCAAGCAGACATAGTCTAAATAAACCAAGCAGACATAGTCTAAATAAACCAAGCAGACATAGTCTAAATAAACCAAGCAGACATAGTCTAAATAAACCAACCAGACATAGTATAAATAAACCAACCAGACATAGTATAAATAAACCAACCAGACATAGTATAAATAAACTAATGTATTCATCTTATTCAAAACATGACAACAGAACAAAGTTAAATAGAAGCGGAACATAATTGAGCAAAGACAAACGGAGATCTTCATAACAGACATCAGAACATCAAATATGGATGGCTGCCTGGTCGTGCGGTTTGAGCGCTGGACTGTCGTTCGGACTTATCGATAGTCCCGGGTTCAAACCCTGCCCGCTCCCATCCCCCGTCGTCCTGCGGGAGGTTTGGACTAGGAAGTAATTATCTTCAACTCTGACGGAACATCCGAAATATGTAAAACATTTTACAAACAAACAAACAAACAAAACAAATACAATACAAAACCTAATAAAATACTATGATGCGCGGTGGCTGAGTGGTTAAGCACTTGGGTTCGAATCCCAATGGAGACTGGGATTTTAAATTTTGGGATTTTTAGGGCGACCGTAAGTTCACCCAGCTTGAATGGGTGTCTGACTTTAGTTGGGGAAAGTAAATGTTCGTTGTTCGTTGTTCTGGCTACATCACACCCTGCTTGTTAACCGTTGGCCAAGAAACAGATGACCTTACCATCCTCTCCCCGCAAGGTCTGAAAGGGACATTTTTGTTATAAAATAATCAGAAAGACACAGAGATAAAGGCACATTCCTTGTTCCATATGCTAGGACAAATTTTACAAATGCTTCTTCTTCCCAGGTGCTATTAGAGCATGAAATGGGTTTCCTGAGTCAGCCAGGCAAACCAAGGACTAGGCAGAGTTTAAGTCATCGATTACCATGCACGACTAGATTGAACTAGGGATTAACGTAGGATCAATCATCTTTTTTTTAAAGTAACGTCTGTATTTTATAAGATACGATAAGATAAGATAATAATAATTTTATTTATAGAGCGCTGTTAACAATATGTAAACTGAAGGCGTTGTGATAACAATACAAACATAAACACGAGAGTTAAAATGACAAACTAATCTATACAAGTTTTAAACAGATAGTTCTTAATGTTCTTCTTGAATATAGTGTAGCATGTTTTCTGTCTGAGAGTTCCAGATAAGATAAGATAAGATAAGATACTTCCCAGCAATCAAGTCTTGAAAAGATTTCTTACAAAAGGATTTCGTTTGAGGCTGAAAAGTGTAACTACAATTCTGTTTGTTTGTTGTTGCCTTTGGTTATAAGTTAACAAAAAGTTATAAAAAAAAACTTATGTTGCCAGTCAGAATCAGACTTTGGTTTGTCTATTCTAGATAAATACATTTAGTAAAGAAAAGACTTGCCTAATTTTAAACTTCTATAGTATGAATTTCAGAAATTAAGTTTGGATATATTCTAATGAAATAAAAGATCAGAACATTTTAAAAATTACATTTAGCGATTATGGATTCTGCGGTTTCGGTGTGAATAGAGCTTAAACTATAAAGCTTTAACGCTTACAAATTATACTGAAATGCATATGGTATTAAAATTTATACATAAAAAAATAATCTACACAATTTCAAGTCAATCAGTTTTCTATTGCTCACTATCAATAGAGGAATGTAACAAAATGTGACCATAAGATATTAAAATATTTATGTACTTACTTTATACATGAATGTAATATTCTAAAACAGTTCTTGTAAACTATCTAAATTAGAAAAGAAATGCGCCTTCTTTCTTCTTGTCCAGGCCGCTGGGTGGAGTTCTAGTTCTTACCATTGGTTTATCCTGCCTCCATCTATATATAGGCAGGGTACATCAGAAAGTACGGTGCGTCAATTGCGTCATATATCGTCTTAAAAAAAAAAAAAAAAACGTTACACGCTTTCACTCGATCTGAACATGTCACCGTTCAAGCACGATCGATGATTGGACAAAAAAGTCAAGAGTAAATACACACTATGAACTAAAAGTGCAAATTGAGTTTTCCTTTATTTTTATATATTTTTGGAAATGCCTCTGATCAAGAAGTCTTAATATGATATTTTAATTAAAAGATTTTGCTGTAGATTAAAAAAAATGTAACCTCATTCGCCAAGATATACACAAATTTTTTTTTCTCCATGATGAGGAAATACAGATTGGATGTCTATGAGTATTGATTTCTACATTCCTTAAGTTTTCATGTACTTTTAATACCTGAACTTCACGGACATTGAGACTTATGTATTCAAGTAGAGTGAAAGAAAAAGATAAAAGTATATTGTGAAAACAAACAAATTTAAGTAAATTTTAATATAGAGGGACTTCGTATGGTCCGACAGTTATGCTGGGCAGGGCAGGTATACCGCAGGTGGTCGACGTAACAGAGGTGCCCCATGGAAACGCTTTAAAGAACAGCTTAGGCGTCAACTGTCTTTGGCTGACATAGAAGAGAGCACCTGGTTGCATGCGGCCTCAGAACGAAACAGCTGGAGGTCACTCACGAAGGCCGCGGGATACACATTTGAGACCAAAAGAAAATCCGCTGCCGAGGACAAACGCAGACGGCGAAAAGAAAATCTAGATCGACCACCTGCGAACAATGGTTATGCTTGCTCTGGTTGTAGCAAAATATGTAGGTCACAGCTGGGGCTGCACAGCCACGAAAAATACTGCATTGCTCATTAATCTTCGGACTCGAAGACACGCCTTATTATTATACCGCCGTTCTCAAAATCGTATTTTATAAAAACTGCAATACATTATATATAAAGGTCTGTGATTTCGACTAATGGGTATGTTATTGTTTTATATATTTTTATTTGACTACAAAACTAATTATTTCAGTATCTAGAACAAGTAATATTTTTTTCCGTATATTGTGTTTGAATAAATTAATTTTAATCTTTGTTTCCTGAGCTAGAAAAGAACGCGGCTCAAGGCAGCTAGAAGTGGCCTAGAAGAACCAAATAAAATGTTGTTTTTTATTAAGACTGAAACAGACAAAGTTCAATGTGTTTTTTTTTTAAACAAAAATAGAAAAAATTAAGCACATTTTAAAAACCAAAATAGAAAAAAAAAGTTGAACACGCCTTTAAAAACTTAGATTAAAAAAGCTTAACAGCTTTTAAAATCTTAAAATTGAAAGTTATATGTTCTTATAAGCCTAGGTACAAAAAGATCACCTTTTTAAAAACTAAGATGAAAAAGTATAACTTGTCGTTCACCAAAACAGAGGTACAGGAACTACAGTATCGAATTGTTTTATAAACTAAAATAATTGCCCTACATCATCATTAAATTATGTGTCTTACTAATAAGATAAACAATAGAGATATTTTCTTTTTACAAAGTTTAAATCAACTCTGTCTGTTAAAAGTTTGTACATGTTATTTCTCCTACACCCAATCTCAGATCAAGCTAAAATTTTAGACAATTACTTCTTTTACAAGCCAATACAAGAATAAAAAAAATCCCATTAGCTAATTAACTATTGGTAATTAATTATTTTGTTTGGTATCTTGAATAAGAGAAAGAAATTTTACGTGACTGAAGTGGTGGTATAAGCTGAATTAGTCCCCTATATCAGGGGTCGGCAACCTTTTGAGTCGGAAGAGCCAAAAACTACAATTTACACAATTTCAACATTTTTAAAGAGCCACAAAATTTTGTATCTTCCAAACAAATAGTATGCCTACTCGCACTAATAAAGTTTTTAGATAAAAAAAAAAGTAAATCTATTTTATAAGAAAAAATATGAATTTATCTTTATATAAATAGTGTTTTAGACAACAAATTAGATTATATATAGGCCCTATATATGGTATTTTTAGATAATTAGTTATTATCTAGATACGAAATTCAAACAATTAAACATTTACATACAACACTAACTTGTACTTCAATAACAAACAATTGAGCAAACAACTTCAGTGGTAACTGTGGCTATTTGCATGGTTTTAGAGAGTTTGGATACATTTGGCTCATAGCTTGTTTTTAGTTTCAAACTCGACTTTAAATTTTCAATTGTTTGTTGGCTTCTTACTTTACTTTTAATTATATTCATCCAAGAGAACACTTGTTCGCACGAATATGCCGATCCGACGATAGCCAACCTTCCAAATGCCAACTTTTTCACCTGACTGTAGCAATCTGGAAGGCCATTCCATGCGTCGAATATAAGTTGCCAATCTCGCGGTATTTCTTTTAAAGCTGTCCACTTGTGTTGCGTTACATATATTTCTGGACCTTCAACTCGTTCAACTTGATTTTCAGCTCAGCTCCACAAAGCTTTACTTTTTAAATCTCTCTATTGCATGTCTAGAGATCCAGTATTAGATCCTAATGGATCATGTGGACTTCGGTACTATAAGTGTTGAGAAGATTTTATTTTATAAATGCTACTATCCTTTTGTTTGTTTTGAATAGCTCAAATCTGTCAATAAATTCATCTTTAATTTTTCTTTCCAACTGTGCTGAATTAACTCGTCTCAACAGTTTTACTGGTTTTATCGCAATATTGCTTTACAAATTAAAAAGGAAGTAAATGACCGCTCTAAATAATTTCTGCAAAAAGAATTTTTTTTTCTTCAAAACAAACTAATTCTTCTACCAAAACATAGACTGGGTATCCCTTTCCTTGCAGTTTTAGATTCAGCTCATTTAATTTTGCTGTTCTATCCACCAGTAAGTAAAATGTTTGCAACCATTTGTCGTTCTCTAATTCAGGGTGATTAATGTCTTTATCATTTAGGAATGTAGTTAATGCACTAAAAGCAACACGCTTCCTTTGGAAAGCCATCGCAGTTGCTCGGAATACTGAGTCTCCATTTCGTTAAGAACTCTTTTTAAACTGACGATGGTACAGGGGCGTAACTAGGGATTTGGGGGCCCGGGGGGATTGACCTCTTTGGGGGCCCCTTGCATTTTGACATTCGACATATGAAATGAGATAATGTACGCAAATATATATAAGCCCAAAATCAAATTGGTTCAGTATATCAGTAAACTTAACAAAAAAATAATCATGAAGACTCTTTTAATGAATATTGCCGTTGTTTATTAGTTAAATAATGCACAAGTGACAACTCTCAATTGATATCGCTTCACGTCGTGCATTCTGTGCAGCAAAGACATCTATAACATCATCTACATCGATACTTTCTAGTATTTGTGACTTCACTGACAATAAAGCCATGATAAGCTTTTCTTGCGTCATTGTGCTCCTGAGATAGTTTTTGATGAACTTGAGCTTTGAGAATGATCTCTCACATGACGTAATGGAAGTGGCCTGAGTTAGCTTTATTCGGAGGAGGTTGCAAAGTTTGAGCACACGTAATTACCATATGAAGCCTTTTTCCTAAATATGTCTATTGGTGATTGTATTACTGGTTTGTTGATGAAAAGTGCTCGTGCATCAATGACATCCTTGAAAAAGCGATTTTCCATTTATTTCATCATACAAACAGGAAAAGTAGCACAGTTTGTCATAAGCGTGTCTTCATCTTACAGGTGTCTTGGTTCAAGAAGAAACCCAAAGGTATCCATTTTCTTTCCAACCTTTGAAATCTGTTCTTCATCTCCATATGAAATCTGTCCAGCACTTCTGTCGCAACACGTTTAAATTGCAGTTCTATTGACAGTCCTACATTAGAACTCAACTTCCCATCATGTCTTTTCTTTCTTCTGGTTATTTTGATTACAGGGAATCCATAGTATTCACTCTCGATGGATTGGGTTTTTGTCAGTTTCTCATCATTTTGCAGAAAGCATGAAAGGGTACTAATTTCTTTAGCAGCTTCCCGTATATGCAGTCCAGACTTTTGTAGTTTCTTCTGAACTATATTAATTGAGCGCAGGAGCTTTGACCAGAATTCAAGATAGGCAAAAAATTCTTAATTTTCCACTGCATGAAGAAGATTCTGTGCTAATATTTTATGGTATTACGTCATTGTTGGTTGTTTATGTTTTGTGCGAAAGCAAAAGGATTCAGAGCATACAAAAGTGGGAAAGATCCATATCTCGTTATGCTCGAGTATAGAAATACTCCGATAAGTGGACTACCGTATTCACCATCACAACTGCTGACGAGTAGAAGACTCAGGGAATCATTCCAACTGATCCCAAACTATTGAAACCATCGGTAGCTCAAAATGCAGAGACATTTCTCAACGAAAGACAGATGAAAAGCAAAGTGAAATACGATGCAAAAGCTAGACTACCTAAAGATTATTCTGTCGGAGAGTTCGTCTAGGTCAAACATGGCAGAAAGCAGTTGTCATAAAAAAAAACATTCAGCACCCAGATTTTAAATCATAAAGACAAACGATGGAAAAACATACAGAAGAAATCAACGCTTTTTGAATAAGAGTTTCGATGAAGACATCTCTGGGTACTATGATACCGATGAAGACAATGAACTGCAAACTGTTGGAACAAACGAAACAGACAGTTATAGACCAACGTCTAGAGAACTTGTTGTGCCAGTCAAGACAACCAGAAGTGGACGAATTGTTAAAGATCTTAGTAGACAGGGCCTGCCTTAGGCCTCTGCAGCCTATGCGGTCGCAGTGGGACCCGCGCTTTCATAGGCCCCGCGTTAATTCTAAGTATGAAATTAAACCATTATAACGTAAATAAATTAACATGGTTTTCGCGACCTCCTGATTTTCCAGGACCTCCAGGAAATCTCATGAAAAGGCAAAATATGCGATAAAGTCCTGAACTTTTTTGAATTTATTCAGATCTCCTGAAGAATAGACCAAATTGACATTTTGGGGTGCCAATAAATAAAAAGTGGCATTGCGAGCTTTCATTTGATAAAAATTTATTGCAAAGACGAAAGTAGGCCTATTTTCAAATTAAAAAAAATAATTTTGAAATTATGCTTATCCCTACCCAGACTAGACCCCGCGCGATCCGTTTCGCATAGGGCCCCGCAAATGCTAGGGCCGGCCCTGCTAGTAGATATCACTCTTAAGAACTTTAAAAGGAAGGGTGTGATAATAACTTCAAAAGGAAGGATGTGCTAATATTATATGATATTACGTCATTGTTTTTTGTTTATGTTTTGTGCGAAAGCAAAAGGATTAGATGGAAATAAAAAAGGAGTTTCCATTGAATGGAGGAAAGATAAATAGAGGGGTAATAACTCGAGTGTGAAGTTTAATTCTGAAATTATAGACGCCAAACCCGAATAATGGACTATTTTAGCATTATTAAGAATAACTTTTAGATCTGTTATACTCGATTCTGTAAATTTTGGTTCAAGGTTAAGTAGTGTAGCCACACAATACTCGCCATTTAGATCTATTATTAGTAAAGGTAACAAGATACCTGGAATTCGCAGTACATCATGTAGTTTTATTCGTGGCAACAATGTTTAAAATGTAAGACTAACTGTGGGAAAAAATATGTTTAAAATGTCAACAAAGTCAACACACTGATAGACCTAGATCTAGGTTTAGTCTTTGTGATAAATTTAATCTATAAATGTTGAAAAAAAATCAATCAAATATATTAATTTATGTATTTACAAATTTATTTCGGACACCCATTTGGGGGCCCCCCCTAGGTGGGGGCCCGGGGGGATTTTAAAATTCTCCCCCCCATCCCCCCCCTTAGTTACGCCACTGCGATGGTAGGGTGCTTTTGGCACGATACTGTTAAAAATCAACTATTTCGACCGAAAATATTTGGACACAAAGCGCTTCTTGATGTATTATGCAGTGAAATGTAAGAATTTCGCGGTTTATTTTGCGCCAAAGAATCGTATTTGCCTCTTTATTTTTTCCTGTCATACTTCTGGCTCCATCAGTTGCTATTGAAACGATTTTATTTATATCGATTATATTGTCTTTAAAGTATTTTTGCACGACATTAGCTGTATCTTCTCCTCTAGTTTGTCACGAGAGCGGTAGCAATCCTTCTTTTAGACCTTTGGGAAGACATGTATCTGACAAAAATGGTTAACTTGTGCAGTGTCTTTTATGTCGCAAGACTTATATATCGAGGCGGAAGAAAATTGAATATCTTCCACCTGCAAATATTTTACCTTCAAGACGAGGGGGTGCGCTGAAAAGCGAGTACAACTGTATGAGAGATAGAATCCAATCAGAACAATTTTTAAATGTTTTTTTCCCCCGATAAAATAAATAATATTTGCGCATGGAAAGAGCCGCAGCTTAGCATCCAAAGAGCCGCATGTGGCTCGCGAGCCGCAGGTTGCCGACCCCTGCCCTATATAGGTCGCCTCTCTAAAGTGTAATAAACAATATATAACTATACAATCTTCTGTAGTCATAAGTACCTCACATGCAGAGTGGTATTAGGGAATACAAAAATATTTCAAACATTTTGAGATTTGAGCAACAAGTTTCATTACAAGAGATACGTATACACCTACAGCACTGTGTATAAAAAAAAGTTATCTATACTATAAAGTAGAAAGTAAAGTGTATGCATGTGTGTATGTATGCATGTATGTATGTATGTATGCATGTATGTATGTATGTCCCACATAGAAATCAAAACCGTTTCACCAATCTTGATAAAACTTGGCATAAAAGTACCTTGGGTACTAAGTGGGACCGTAGTGTATGTATTGTAGTCCTAAAACAAACTTAAGACCCTCAAAAAAAAACAAAGTTGACCAACTCTATAAAAGTATTGCATCTTATAAATCTAGGCTATGTTTACCATGTTGTCATGAGAAAAGATCGAAAGGATTTAGATCTAGATCTAATTTTAAGAACTACACTTTGTGAATATAGTTTTTTTACTATGACACATGAAAATACAAAATATAGTCTATTGATTTCTTTATTTAATAAAATTAAGCTTCAAATTTGTCTTTCAAAAGCATTTTTACATAAATTCGTTCCTTATATCTGCGAAGTTAGAATTTATGACGTACATAATGTAAATTCTTTCATTATACAAGACCGAATTGTTACACATCTCTCTATTCCTTGGTCTAAAACTCTAATTCAACTGTAGCTATAGCTGCGATGCCGTGTTGACATAAAAGTTTCATTCATGTATCGCACAAACCTTACATGCGCAGTGAAAACACGCTGTGATAGGACAGGCAAATGAGGCTCTATTTGGGTGATATTAAATATACTAACATAAAATAATTAATAAGCTTATTGAACCTTAAATTCAATCTTAAATGATAGATCAGGAATGTTTAGTGAAAGTAGATGTATTTTACTTAATTTAAACAAATGAATCTAAGTTTAATCTAGGTCAAAAACTATATTAGACTCTAGATCTAGATCTCAATATATATGCAAGCAAATCTTTTTGTAACAAATATGGAATTAGGTCTAGCTATTTTAATAGCACTGTTCAAACCATTTTTACATCCGCTTTACTTATAACATTATTTTTTAAAAAATTGTTTCTAATTATTATTATAACTTTTATATAGCGCTACTTTCATGTGTATTGAATACTCAGAGCGCTATGGTCCATCCACATTTGTTTCCGTGCTGCCTTTAGGTGCTCAGTACACAGCTTAACTCGAGTCGGGTGTCAAGCCTCGAGCCCCCTTCATATGTAGGTAAGCCAAGCTATGTTCAAGCGTACTCAGCCTCTCGACCACGCTTCCCACAAACTATTCTAATGTACTATATCAGTGACACGCATATTGAGACCCGCGGGCCGCGGGTAACATGGCTAGTCATAAAATAAAAAACAACTGTTTTCTTTATGTCCTGATTACAAATTGCAGTAATGATCAAACAACTGAGCATCAGTGAAATATGTACGTCTCTTTTTAAATGCTGTATGCATGACAAAAGATCATCGAATGTAGTGTCTTAAAATTTATTTAGAAACATCCAGTTAAAGCTCTAGAATTTCTCGAAGGATGCCTTTCTTTCTTTTTCTAAATTTTCAATGCACCTTGTACCATTCTTAGCACAATTTTTTTAGAAGTTTTTTCACCTTTAATGAAAGAAAACTTTCAATTTTTTTTTGCTTTTGCAGAATTTGATTTTGTTGAATGTAATGTATAACCTAATGGAAGACTCCAGAGCAGAACATCTTGAAAATATATTATAATTATTAAACAAACATGACAAAAACGAGCACGCAACGTTGATTGGTTAATAAAACTTCTTTGAGAACAAAAACTCACTATAACTTTTATTATTCACGATTTAGTTTGAGACGTTATATAGATCTAAGAGTAGGTCATGAAATAAACTGATATAGATCTAAGAGTAGGTCATGAAATAAACTGATATAGATCTAAGAGTAGGTCATGAAATAAACTGATATAGATCTAAGAGTAGGTCATGAAATAAACTGATATAGATCTAAGAGTAGGTCATGAAATAAACTGATATAGATCTAAGAGTAGGTCATGAAATAAACTGATATAGATCTAAGAGTAGGTCATGAAATAAACTGATATAGATCTAAGAGTAGGTCATGAAATAAACTGATATAGATCTAATAGTAGGTCATGAAATAAACTAATCTAGATCTAATAGTAGGTCATGAAATAAACTGATATAGATCTAATAGTAGGTCATGAAATAAACTGATCTAGATCTAATAGTAGGTCATGAAATAAACTGATCTAGATCTAATAGAAGGTAATGAAATAAACGGATATAGATCTAATAGTAGGTCATGAAATAAACTGATCTAGATCTAATAGAAGGTAATGAAATAAACTGATCTAGATCTAATAGTAGGTCATGAAATAAACTGATATAGATCTAATAGTAGGTCATGAAATAAATTGATATAGATCTAATAGTAGGTCATGAAATAAACTAATCTAGATCTAATAGAAGGTAATGAAATAAACTGATATAGATCTAATAGTAGGTCATGAAATCAACTGATCTAGATCTAATAGAAGGTAATGAAATAAACTGATATAGATCTAATAGTAGGTCATGAAATCAACTGATCTAGATCTAATAGAAGGTAATGAAATAAACTGATCTAGATCTAATAGAAGGTAATGAAATAAACGGATATAGATCTAATAGTAGGTCATGAAATAAACTGATCTAGATCTAATAGTAGGTCATAAAATAAACTGATCTAGATCTAATAGTAGGTCATGAAATAAACTGATATAGATCTAATAGTAGGTCATGAAATAAACTGATATTTAAACGAAATCTAGCTCACAACAACAACAAAAGTTTTTACTCTTCATGTCTTAGGATCGTCTCACATTTGCACTAGTTATGTTAATTTCATCATTGTCACTGCATAACCACAAGTCTATCGCTTAACCTCTTCTCACCGCCGCTTAGGAAAAACACACTCCATAACACCCTTTTTGTCAGGACGTTGCGCCCCCCCCCCCCCCCAGTGAAAATGTTTTTAAAATTGACTTTTTAATTACCTGTAATAGATCTACTTAAAGGGCGGGCTATTCGACTCTTAAACAAATATTACAAACAACTCGCAAAAATTCAAGGCCAGAAATGAGCAGGCGCTTATGAAAAAACCCGTGGGAATCCCTCACAAGCTGCTCTATTTTATTTGTTCTTGTTTTCAAAACAATTTCTTATGTACGAATATCGTTTTTATTTTCAAGGGATAATGAAATAATTAGAATTTATTTAAAATATTTCAGTATTTTTTTTTATTAAACTAATTTTTTTTAAGTAACGTAACTTTGGAATAATGATTTGGCCGCACCCTAAAGTCGGCCGCCTGCGTGCAAGGAACAATTGAACAATAGGTAGCGGCGACCCTGAGTATGACTTTTTTTTTTCCTACTTCTAATTAATGGAGTCACAGGGGTCTGTGTTACCTGGTGCGGCCCACATCTCAGTTCCCTCTTAATGACGCCACTACCCATAATCCCTACCTTAAAACACAATCAGTTTGCCTCTTTTAAAGAAAACAAAATGTGTAAAGTTATAGATCTAAGTATGCTTTTAGCTGCACAGGTCAAGGGTGAAACAACGAGTATTATAGTTGACATCAGTTTAAACATCCGTCATTAATGTACATTGTGGTCAATGATCTTTGGAAAGAAACGTTATGTATAAATTAAGTTGAACACCCACAACGTAGAACGACATAGAATGTTTCTTTTTTTTTTTTGTTAAATCACTAATCTTTCTACTTCCGCCACTTTCCCAGAAATTATTCACTAAGTATAGCAAAAGGGTAAATAGTTCTGCCCCAGGACGTCATGTGACATAAAGAGGACGAAGCCTGTGAAGCGTAGCTAACTCTGGCTAGGGAGGAAAAGGGTGGGGGAGTTTCTTTGCGAGGGAGGAAAAAAAAAGATGGAAGACTCTTAAAAGACAAGAAATTCCACAAGACAATTTGAACCGACGTGATACGACCGGACAGGAGTCGTTCGGCAGACCGGACAGAAAATCCCAGCCGTCAGCGACATCCCATCAAAATGTCCAGGCTGAGGTCTTCTTAATTCTCTCATACCATGCTAAAAAAAAAATAAAAAAAAAATCAACTAATTTCCATATAGACGTAGGTTAAATAGTTACATCTTGGTAGGCTACTAACACTGACCAATCCCGAGAAACAAAATACATTTTTTTTTCTGTTGTAAAAGTTTTACAAGAAAAAAACAAAAACTTCTGACGCAATTTGTTAACCCCCCCCCCCCCCCCAACCACCACACGAAATAAAAAAAACAACAGACGAAATGAGTTTTTGTGCTAGTCACGTGGTCACGTGGTACACATGAGGAGGAGTTGGAGTGGCTTCGTGAATTACATTTTATCTGTCAAGCGATTCGGCTTGTCGTCTGTTTGTCTGTTTGTCTCTCGCAAGTAGCGACCTTTCCATTTCTAATTCATACATCATTTACGATTTTTAGATCAAATTAAATAACTTCTTGCGGATGAGCGAAAAATTAAGAAGCATTGTTCTCTGAACAAAATGGAGTTAAAAAAATATGAAACAAATATAAACTACTTATCTTATTATTCATTATAAAGCAGTTACACAAACTAAGAACTCAAAATATAATAATTATAAAAATATAATTTAATTTCAGTTTAATAATAAACTATCATAATGTTATAATAAATGAAAGTTATTGAAGAATCTTCGAATAGAAGAAATAATGATACCATAGAATAAAACATTAAACATTGTTAAGAGAATTTTTTTTACAAATTAAACAAGAAAATATTAAAACTAAAATATTATTGAACTTTAGTTAGAACATTATTTAAATATGCGTACCCTGAGGCCCCTGAACTAAAGAAGCCATAAAGAGGCTAGAATATAGACCCGAGAGTCGGAAGGAGAACAGGTGAATACTCTCATTTAACTTAATTTAACTAAAGTAACATCATTAGTAGAAGACTAAAAAAGTAAAGTAACAATAACACATTGAATCATAGCTTACAAAACACAACCTAATAAAATAATCAGAAATACACCAAGATAAAAGCACATTTTTTATTCCATATGCTAAGACAAATTCGTACTAGTGCTCCTTCTTCCGTAGTGCCGTTATTGCTTCGAACGGCTGCCTGAATCGTCAGGAAAACCAATGAGTTAGCAAAGTTTTGAGCCTAAATGTACGACTAGATAAACACAAATATACGTGTAGGACGTAACTATCTTTTTTGTTTTGTTTTTAAAGAAGGTTCTGTAATTCATAAGAAACGATCATCATTCGCCACTTAGAATGTTTATGGATATGAAAAAAAAATTACAATTAATAATATTTGTCAATATACTTTTTATGTAGGTAACGAAATGAAAAGCTAACCCAGAATTGTGAGTAAAGTTTTTCATTAATATTAATTATATATCCATATTCAGTTTTGATCGCCATTTCCTCCGCTAGTTGCCTACAATGATCGCCAACAATGGAGTCGTACTCAGACTCGAGAGAACGGAAGTTGTGGCTTTGTTTCAACAAGACTGAAGTCTGTGAAATACCTGGCATGAAGTCAACGGCGTGAGGCAGGCCCGGTATTTGTTCTAGACCAGATCTATCAACTGAAGCTCTACCAGTGTTTCCTTCCCTATTATTGGAGAAAATGGAGTGTCTGTCTGTGAATTGAAATCTTTCCAGATGACGCGTCTTTTTGAAGTGTAAATATTGCGTTGGAAGTTGGTTGTACAATTACAATTTTGCAGCTTTCCTTAAATGATATTGAATAGCAGGGGCGGATGTATGAACGCCGCTACATAATCAAAGCTCAACAAGCACCATTGACTAAAGGCGTGAAAGACAAAATAAAACAAGAATATATATATATATATATATATATATATATATATATATATATATATATATATATATATATATATATATATATATATATAAACCTAATATCAAGCGTACTTGCATCAATTAGTTTGGATCAGTCACAGTGGCGTAGCTAGAAATTTGCACATCATTTAGATCATTTAGGGGGTGGGGGGTTGGCCAAATAAATTCGAACACTCATTTGGGGGCCCCCCTCAAGTGTTGGCCTTGGGGATTTTCGAATTCTCCCCCCCCCATCCCCCGCCATAGCTACACCACTGATCAGTCGTGTAATTAAATTTGTTATAGATGTAGACTAACAATTCTAAAAAAGCATTCATAAAAATAATAAATGTATTAAAAAAAAAAAGGGGGAACGACCTGAATTCGAACTTGTGGGCTAAGGCCTTCTCAGGTTAACACGGCAAACAATCTGCTAGCGAAGAGTCTATGAATATGGAATATTTTGTATAGTTATCTATTGTTTCTATTTCATGTTTGTGTTCACATAGCCTTAGAAGGCAGCCTAATAAAAAGCAAAATAATTAAGTCAAGTACTATTTCTTTACCTTGTTTGAGATACCATACAAGTTATTTATTACCAATTGTAAATTAACTAATTTGTAGATTTTGAAAGTTGATTCTTGTGTTGTCAGGTAAAAGAAATAATTGTGCAAAAATTTCAGCTTGATCCGAGATTGGGTGTCGGAGAAATAAACGTGAACAAACTTTAACCAGACAGACAGACTACAGTTTGACACACAGATAGACAGACAGGGTGAGTTGATATAAGCTTTGTAAATAGGAAGAGACCATCTGGAAATCGTGTTTGAGACTTAAACTCCGCCCCTGTAGATAGTTTTAGGACAGCACTACTGTAAACTATGTCTGTTAATAAAATTAAGCTATTTCTTTGTTCTTTTGGGAAGAAAAAAAAAGTCTTTAGTTTACATATTCCCATTCTGGTTAAAAGAAAACAAAGTCCAATTCATAAAACTACATTAGTGGATGGTAGTTCATTTTCTCTAGCAAATAGATGCTCAGTGCTTGAAAATCCGCTAAGGTTGACATGTTCGTTTTCTGATAGAACTTAGCACTGTGGTAAGAATAGTTCCGTACTAGATCTAAGGGAATTAATCGTATAATACATTATAATAGTTTGGAATCGGAAAGTCGAAATGTAACTGGATGTTCGGTATGCACAACGAGGTAAAACCATAATCTCTTTTAATTTTGACGTCAAAACTTTAATAAATATATATACTTTCGTACTACATTTTATTCTCTCTCGAATCAATCACGGGGTTCCTAAAGGGGAGAAGACTTATGTTGGTCGTGCTTCTAACTACAGAAAAGATTGGAATGATTAGCCAATTCAATTGCTTAAGAGACTGTTTTCAAGAAGGAAATTTTAAAACGTTTACTTGCGATGCATGTGTCTCTTACAGAAGACATTTCAATATGTCTACGCTAACGTGATTCTCTCCGTTCAGATGTCCAAAAGGGTTCGAGATAAATCCCTTGTATGAACCTTTGACCCGGGAAAGGATTATATCCCGTGGCCAGGATGAGGAATAGGCTCTTCACCGACTCTGTCTGAAGCCCCCCATCAACTAGATGATCATATAATCACATCCGTTTGTTCATGGATCACGGTACCTTAAGCCAAAGCAATGCCCTACCCATGCAAGGCCGGAGGCCAAGCCCATGAGGGGACACTTCATATTCCTATAATATACCACTGCGTTCCTGTGAGAACATCACCACCCATATGACCTAGCTGGGGAAGGGTGCAATGGATGCGGACTGGTGAATAAGCCTTTATCACATCCTCAATACGTGCAAGCACACTCGCTAGAGCTTAACTGTGGTAGCCCACTGGAGGCCCTGTTGGTTCTTAGCCTTTAGCTTCCATGGGCGGACGTTTCCATGGAGGCGCCGCGCTGAAGCTTTTCTTTCGTCTCTACGTCTTTCTCACGTAAATTCGGATGAATTTCTCCCACACGCAGTACCAACGTTCTGTTGACCCATTTTCCTTGATCAAAACAGCGCCCTCTGCAAAACTATTTTACGACGCTAAAAATCCATCGAATATTACTCACACTGCAAGATCGGACCTTCCTGTTTTGTTTTCGATTTTGATACACACTCTTTTTATTAGGCCGGAGATCCGTCCGGACTCTTCTGGTACCGCACTAACTCCAAACCCTCTTTATAGCAAGAAGAGGGGGAGGGCGGTCACAAGGGCAAGAAACTCTGGTAAAATTAATTGATTTCCATTAGGCCTAGATCTAGGAAAGAGGAAAATAAAACTTAATGAATTCTGTAAATGTTTTATAAAGTTGTTTTTTGTCCAATAAGACTAAACTATCTTCGCTAAGTAGGTCATACAGCTCTACTGGCAGTGTCATATTCTGTTCAAATGATCATTCTAGTAACATTGTCATATTCTGTCCAAAAGACCACTTAAGTAAACTAAAATTAATGAAAATTTTACTAAAATAATGATAGGCTAATTTAGTAATTTCTATAAAGATAGAATTATTGTTTCGCTTCAGATTCATGTTGTTGAAAAAATCGCCCAGGTAAGATCTACCATGATGTAGTTAAATTCAAATTTCGATGAATTACAATAATCTGTGAACCATAAACATGCACTACAATGTGCCTTCTCTCCAAAACTAGAGGAAGTGTGCAGTATTTCACTTGGCTATGCAGTCTAGCTGTGACCCCAGATTCAAGACAAAACGTACGCGGTATTTCTAATAAAAGGAGTCCCAGGGACCAAGAAGTGAAGAAAACCACGAAGTTAAGACCTAACTGCTAAAAGTCACATTTAATGAGTTTAATTCTGAAATCCAGCAGTGACGACATCATCACATATCACACTGACCTCTTTCTGTTCAAAACTTTAAAAAAATAATAATTCTAGGCATGTTAAAACGAGAAAGGGACGCTGTGGCCGAGTAGTTAAGCGCTTGGCTTCTGAACCTGGAGTCCTGGGTTCGAAGCTTGATGAAGACTGGGATTTTGAATTTGCTGGATTTGTAGGGCGCCCAACTCTAATGGGTACTTGACTTGGGGAAAGTATAAGGCGGTTGGTCGTTGTGCTAGCCCTGCAAAGAAGCAGATGACTTCATCTGCCCTAAAGATCGCAAGGTCTGAAAGGAGAACTTGACTATGTTCAAAAGAGAAGAAATGTAGACTTGTTCTAGTCTATTTTGTACCTAGCAATAATAATTAAACTTAGAAAGTCCTTGCTGTACATTTTTATTCCTTTTAAAATTAGGACAAAATAAAATGTAAACAAAAATGTAGCACAACACTCCAGTATGTTTCAACAATATGTTTATTTCAGTATCAACACAACTTAGAATGGGGCTGAGATAAATCAGATTGAATTGTTTTTGTGTGACCCCCACAAGTGACACCAGAGCTAGTGATGGAACTCAAGGTATTGACAATTGTAATGCTACAAACACAAAACTAAATAGACTGTTGGCTAATAAAAAAAAAACTTCTAAAAGCTAGACAAGAAAAATGTCTGAGTGATCCCAAACAGAAATTAGAATGACAAGTAGAACACAGCGGCACATCCAGAGCCAACAAAAGTGAACTAGGAATACATAATGTTGTGAAAGCAAAGACAAAAATAACCCATTTTGAATGTTTCTTAGTGTAATACCAAAATAAAAGGTGAATAACATTTTACTAAAAATATACATTGGAATAGTTTAGTGTCTAAAAATGATTCAGGAATCAAAAGTAGGGGCATGGTGGCTGAGTGATAAAACACTTGGCTTCCAAACCGAGGGTTCAAATCCTGTTGAAGACTAGGATTTTGAATTTTTTTAAATTTTTAGGCTGCCTCTGAGTCCATCCAATTCTAACAGTAGCTGGGAAAAAGTAAAGATGGTTGGTAATTGTGCTGGCCACATGATACTCTCATTAACCGTGGGCCAAAGTACAATGCATCATCTGCCCTATAGATTGCAAGGGATACTTTTTTATTTTACTTTATCAAAGTACTAATAAATGATTTTTAACTCTTTATCTCCATAATTATTTGTCCACATTCTGACAGAATTGTTAATTTTTCTCATTTGTACATTCTACCTTGTTATGATTAAACTTGAATGACATTTTTGTTTGTCAGAAAACATTACTTTCGGTATAGAATTATAGGAGAATGCATGCTCATTTTATATACCGGGTAACACAAATTATAAAACCAAAAATTAATTTAATTTAATAAGGTGAAATCAATGATGATATCCTTAATTAGGAGAGAACGATTTTAAAAAATTGTTAGTCAATTCTATTTATCTTTATACCATATGATTAAAACAACACACAAAAAAGGACACTAATTGTTTTAACTTTCAAACAGTGATAATATAAAAAAAAATGCAGAATGGTGGAAACCTTTCATGTATTAATTACAAAAAGTTTATATCTCACAATCAAATTTAAAATAAAATTTGTGACAAACACAAAAGTGAAAATGGTCAGGGAGAAAGATTAAGGATCTAGAATGACACTTTTGGCACCATTAGGAAATACATACAATTGAATCAAACAAAAGAATGTCACTAGTCTTAGGTTAGGTGTCAAGAGACTTGTGTTGTCACATCCACAGTATAGAGAGAGTATTCCTCTTAAACTCATGTATTTCCTCCTCAATCTAGTTTGTGAAAGGTAACCAAATAAACATCTATCTACTGAACAATGGACTGACACTGAACAGAGCATTGACTGTAGACAGAGTGTAAGTGAGATTTAAATTACACTACAAAATATTACTAAAGGTTCTAAGACAAAACAATTGGTCATGCAGATATAGTCTTAATTTGCAAATCACAAAAAAGAAATGCCTAAAGAAGCATGCTGAACCAAACAAATTTTAATTGTTCTAATTCTTCTACACAGCAAACAAGTGGGAACACTTTTATTACAGTCAGTACCATCAACAATAGGAAGAGCTTTAAAACTCCGATCTGATCACCCCTGAACAAAGGAGGATTGTGGTTCCAAGTTAAAACATGGGATGGTTACTTAAAGAGCCAAGGTTTGAACACTTGGAGACAGAAAGTTCCTATTTCCCCAGTTTAATTTTACATTTCTTAGAGAAAGAAAAACAAATGAGCATCCCAAGCACAGCAGAGAACAATCAATGATTCAAAAACAAAAAAATGAGGGCTAGCTACTGATTAGTAACAGAAACTCAAATGCAGGCAAGTTAAAAGTCAAAGCATCAGAATTGAAGTAAACCTCAACAAGCTCCTTACCAAAACTACTTAATAAACATAGGTTTAAATCTATAGCCTTCAAACACTGTATATAAATAAGGTCAAGAGAAAGGTCTTAGTAAATAAAAATGTACACATTAAATAAGCATTAGTGTAAATACCTTTAAAGAAATAAAAAGAAAATACTCCCAATGAAAGGTACACCTAAACCACATTCATGTATATTATGTTTTGTCATTTCACTTTTCACTAAATACAGCTCTATAATATATGTGCCATTTGAACACAAATATAATCTACATACACTAATGCAAAGCTCAATACTCTTACAGCTTTTGAATCCTAAGTATAATCCCAAATACATTTCCCTTGACTAGCTTTGACAGTCTTGGGCACTTACATGTCTAACATTCAATACTCCTTTATATCTAACTACTTTACAGAATAGTTATAATAATACTTTGATAGAAAAAAAATTAAGGATATTTGTTATTATTATATATAAAACAAATCTTTTTATTATTATTTTTTTAATTTAAAGATATCAGCTTTATATCAAATTTATCAAGTGTGATAAATGAAAACAAAAATAATAATATTTAAGAACTTTCTAAATCTTTAAATAATGACTTCTTCTAAGAGCTTTCATCTTTATCAATTAACAGTTTATTTACTGACATCATTAAACTATTGTATTATATATATTATTTAAATACAAAGTACCTATATATATATATATATATATATATATATATATATATATATATATATTTATAAATGTATATATATGTAATAAAGAAAAGAGGGTTTCATAATAGTAGCACAAAAGCTCCTATTCAGCCCTCAAGGCTTGACAAACTGAAAGATGACAACAAACAGAAGTAAAGATTGAGTCTAACACATACATAATTGACATATTTTTATATTAGCCAATAAATGTCTACAGGTAGACAAAAAAATTGTTACACATTGGACATAAGTCCAATTGACAACGAAGGGAACAACAAAAAACACCAAATACCAAATGCCAGATATAAAAAAAAATTTGACAACATTATTTCTAAAGAACACTTCAAAGTGTTTTCCATCGATGGTGAACATTGGATTATACTTAAGCAAAAAAAAAAAAAAAAAAAAAAGTCATAATAAATTAAACCAAATAAAAGGGTCTGTGGAATTATATATTGTCAGGTTTTTGTCCAATTTTAGCTTATGTCAAAAAAATAAAACAAGGATCAGATCAGCCAAATTGTGTTTTTCTGGAGTTTAAAAAAAATAAAAAAATAAAAAAAATACAGCTATACTACATACACAAAAAGTCCTAGCCACTTTTCCGTCAACATTAGATCTACTTCTAAACAAGTGACGATGTTTAGATATCACACACACACATAACAACATATTCATTTTTATAATTTTCACAAAATCTTACATAAAAAAAAAAAAAAAAAAAAAAAACGAACAACAAAGAAACAAATTTTAAAAAAAGTTTTCTTTTTTTTCAATAAAAGCAAACAGAAAAAAAAAAAAGCCAAGATTATTATTTGTTTCTGTTTACAACTGAAGCAAGAATAAGAGAAGTTGACTATTGAAGTCTAGTCAAAATGAATTTGCTTAAGTGAAGGCTGGGTGTGTGTGTGGATGTGTGTATTTGATCTCCTGATTGTTTTTTTTTTTAGTTGCTTTTCATTAATTAATACACCCATATCATGTCCACAGTAAATATAGAGCATGAATTGTATGCATTTTGATGCCATGCAATAAGCCATCTAACATTTCATGTTGTTTTTGTGTGTTCTCAATGCTTTATTGATTTTGTTTGTGACCAAAATTCTCTCCCCTCCCTGCTTTAAAGATATAATGCCATAAAATCAAAGGGCTTAATATTAATGAAAACAAACTTGAGAGTTACTTCTAGAATGTGTTATACACATTTTGTATTTTAACTTAATATAATGTGTTAAATTAGAGCTTGAATAAATCTAATTTAAGAAAGAATTTACTCAGTTCAAAGCAAGAAGTACTAGAATTAATTGGAATTCTCTTAGAAGTGGAGGAAAAAATAGGCCAGAAGGCAAAAAAAAAAATATTTACAAGTGGTGGTCAACTAGACCTGATTTGATAAGACAACACACACAAACTAAGACAACACACAAACGAAATTAACAAAACAAAAACTTGGTCAGAAGTAATTTAAGGCACAAGTTTTGACAATATCATAAGGTCCATTGAATGTCTTTATCAAGAACACTGAAATAAAATAGACTAAATGTTTTCATCTGTTGTAAGAACAGTGGGCAAGTTTTGAAAAAGACTTTAAGTTCTGAGCTTATGTGAAATGTTTCATTTTGAGAGTAGAGTGAAAATAAATGTCATTTTTTCATAATTCAGGATGCATCAAAAACATGAATAAAAATTACTCCATGTTATGATGTTTAGAAAAGTTACACTTATGGACATTCACAACTCTGACATGAATTTCACTTCATCGACGGTTCATTTTTTGGTGGATCACATTTCATCACAGTTGAGATCGCACTATTTACAGTGGTAGTAATCCAACAAATACATTGCTATGAAGATTACCATCACATTCTTTGATTCAGCCCTGACTATAAACAAACATTTTATTTGCTACATCATAAAGTAATGTACATCAGTTCCATAGCACAGTCATCTAGATGTTCCCTGTGATATTTAGACACAGTAGCCTTTCTAATTATACAAGTCACATCTAACCATCAATCAAGGACCTAACAATTACATACAAAACATTCAGATAAACCAGATAATCAACTATGTATACAATATATAAAAACAAAATTAGTCTCAGAACCTCAATGCTGTATCAAGGAGCAAGTCATAGACACTCAAAACAGATGAACAACAGGCCAAGAAACAGGATGAAATAAAAGACAAAGTCAGACAAACACACACACAGGCTGGTTGATGATAAAAGACCAAGTCAGACAAACACACACACAGGCTGGTTGATGATAAAAACTCTCTTCTACTTGCTTACATTGTCTCACCACTGTTTGACATAAAAACATGTTTAAAAAAAAAAGGATGGCCTTAAAAAGGCACCCCATGGCGTAGGAACAAGTTGATTTGAATATAGATCATTTAGCAAACATGAAACAAGAAATAGAAAGCACAGCAATTATTTGAACTTGATGTAGTTCAGTTCTGTTCTACTTGGCTGTTAGAATCACATCTTGATAGGCTTTCTGTATCCCTTTTAGTTACCACACACACGCACACACATTTTGATTCAGCATTAACATTTTTTATATTTTTTTAAAATTCTTTTTAAGAATTTTCTTAAAGATTAATTGAATTATATTAAAATCATCTATTAAAAAGATCATTTGTGAACAATAATTTTGGCAAAGTCTTTATAAAAATCATTAAAATTTTTTTAAGAATCAAAAAGATGTTTTTTATTTAAGGAGAGTTCAAAACATTCTGATGGAAGCAATAATTAATGCATGCTTTGGCTACCTGACTACATCAGCTGGCAGCAAGGATAGAGCACATCTATGGTAATATGCATTGAGTTATAGTATCACTATATGCCGACATCAGTCTAAATAATTCTAAATTAGCCCCTTAACAACCTGTCATTTCCATACTGAAGGCATGTTACTGAAACAGAGTGTAAACCAATCTGATTTTTTTAATGTAGTAAATCAAAAGACCAGGCAAATAAACTCTTGATTTGAAACTCAATCATTTCTCAGTTCATACAATCTCACTCAGTCCTTCACAAAAAATATATATATATATATGTATAATAAATTCCTATTAATTGAATTAATAAGTAAATATGTTGCTCAGTATTAATTATCGATAGAAGACACATTGCCAAACATTTTAATTTTAGAGGTAAACATATTATCAAGTTTATCAGTTATGGGACATTTCAACACAGAGTTTAAAAAAAAAGGAATGCAGGTTATGATGGCTGAGACCATGTCAAGATGAAATGATGTAAAACATTTGGTGTCTCCAAGAGAATAATGCCGCCCAGATGAAAGACAATCTTTAGGGAGAGGGTCCAACGACATTAAAGCTCATCCAACTATGACTGGCCGGTGAATTAATGCGACCCACAGGAATTACAACTCAAACAGGATCTCTGTTAAAAAATGAACCATTGATATACTACATGAGCTGAAAGGCAGAAAACAAGACGCACAAGCAATGAAACAATCCTAATCTACAATGTGTTCCTGGTTAACATCAGGATCAGTTCAAGACAAGGCAAAGTAAAAAATACACAGCCAGAAGTAACAGTCATCAGACCATATCAAAGATTTCATAAATATTGACTGGAGCCATTTTTAGAGAGAGTAAACTACCTCTAGATGAATTGGTTCAGGTAAAGAAGATATATCTCCTTTTTCTGCTATCAGTCAAGTAGTTTTATACAGTTATTATGAACCCTCTTCTCCCAAAGAAATAAACCTAAATGAAACTACTTTACGTTAATCTTTTAAGTCTTTAGTAGAAAGTTTTCTTAATATACTAATGCTTAAATTTTGAAGAATAAAATCATATGTTTTTGAACTATTTTTAGTATTGAAGATAAATATACATATAAACCATTAAAGAATCTTATTGCACAGCTAATAAAGTAAATACTTGTAAAAACTTTAGGATGTTACAACCAAATTGAGATACTAAACATTTATTTTCAATTTGTCTTTAGGAGAAATTTTTCTGATAAGCTTGACTTGTTTATGATAACAGACAAAACATACAAATAAAATTATTTCAATGGAAAATTATATTTGTGCTCCTCCTTTCCAAAATGAAAATATTGAACCAAAACAACAATTAAAATTGACACCTCAGGCAAAAAATGAGCTCCTACAATATTTGTGACTTGGGTGGATAACAGTTCCAAATGCCCTACAGAAGTTATTTACATTGGAAACAACACATTCTCAAAATACACTAAATTAATATATATGTTATATTTGAAACAACACATTCTCAAAATACACTAAATTAATAGATGTTATATTTGAACAAAAATATTCTCTAAACACACTAGATGAGTATATATCTTGCTTGTCTAGTCAATAATAGAGATGTATAGTTCTTAATAATTCCAATTACAGGAGAGTGTTTTTAAAAACATTTTGAATAGAAATGACAAAGATTTCAGGGATAGCCGATATTAAAGAACTAAATCATACCTTTCACTCTATAACCATTTTATTTTAAGTTCTGTTTACTGTTATAAAACACGGACAAATATTTTTTCTACATAATAAAATGAAATAAGTAGTTAAGCAGTCACACTATTTATACACAGGTGCCATGAAGACATCCTAATGACCTAGAGGAGGTTTCCAGTCAGGAAATATACTATCAATGAATATGAACAAAAGCCTTAATTATTCAACTAATACTGTTTCGGTTTGTTCAAATGTTAATAGATGAATTTCTACCACCATAAGTGTGTCTGTTAATGATATGAATATAACACTGTACTTACATAGTCGCAGACATCACAAAATAGTACAGATATAGTTATGGAATGAACAATTTTTTTTTGTTTAGAAAGTACCGGAACACTGCAAAAAAAAAAATTTTTTTTTCAATTTAAAAAATCTGAATGCCTACAACACAAGAAGCTTGGGATTTCAAGTTCAAAATGTTTTTTTTTAATAAAATAAATGATTCTAGACATACACAATATAACATGAGCTCAACACCAAGGATATTCTAAACTACTACCGAATACCTAATTAAGACAAAGATAAGTCATGTAAGTATTGCCAAGAGGGACTCACCATTTAGCTTATAATGTAACATACATCTTTGATATAACTTAAAAATACTTTTGGGATTAGGATTTGAAAAAAAAAAAAAAAAAAACCTGTCAAGTGTATGTGCAATGATGAAGGTGACTAGCTTTTTTTGTTTTTGTTTTTAAGAATCAACAAACTGAGTGGCAATGACAAATAGAAAGCAATTCTTCAATACCCCTCAGACAAAAAAAAAATACTAACAGACAAACAGGAAGATTTATCAAACATTAAAGTTGGTTACAGTAGTTTGTTTGAAATGATCATTCATGAGACAGGATGATCTCTAATGAGAAAGTAATCAATTAGAACAATAGATACAACCAGTACAAGAAAAACAAAATTCCTATTTCAAATGATGTTCTATCTTAATACTGGTTGAGAAAAACAGATACGCTGCTGATAAATAAAAAAAAAAACAGATATTATTACAATTTAATTAACAGAGCAAAGTAATTTAAATTTGATTTGAGCGGATTAAAAGAAAAAACATTTTGACAGAACAAGAACAGGAGTTGTTCTAACATCGAGTGATTTGTTGCTATTGTTTTTGAAGCTCCACAGATGGTTTATTTTAGGGATATGCTACAATTATGATTGATTAAAAGACACAAATCACATAACACAGAATCAATCCTTGGGGAAAGTGACTGTGAACTACCAAGCAACAAAATCACACAGTGGTAGAATATCCTCGTATAAGTTGAAAAAACTTTGAAACTATTTCAATAAAATTTAATTACAAAGCTTTTTTTTTTGGTGATCTTGAGAAGATGAATTAAAAATTTACATAAGCCAAATTAACAAAATCTAGAAGTGGAGATGAAAAAAATAATAAAAATGAGAATGACGAATCATTTAAAATAGCAACAATACTCCACACAAAATAACATATTGCACATAAATGTGACAAATGATAAAAGGCGAACCAGACCACAGGACCTCACAGCCTTGTTGCTTTTTTTCATGGCATGGGGCATAATTAATAGAAACTTTTGATATTTGGTTACATGCCCTTGTCCTCATCAATCAATAACATACAATTTAAAAAAAAATGTTTTAAAAATTATTTGTTAAAAGCAAATGAATGCTGTCCTAGTCTGTGATAGTATGAGAGAGATATAGTCAACACAAGAGGAAAGGGTAGCGTGTTTCTAGGTAATACAACAGTTAGAGAGAGTGAGTGAGAGACAAGGTGAGTGATGTTGGTTAGTTCAAAACACATCATCTTATTGTAGTACAATATAGTCATGGCACTGTACATATTTACAAATGGTACATCTACCGAGTGGAAACATATTCTACTGTCAAATACATGTCCATTTCAAGGTGTTTAGTTTCCAGTTTGCATTAATGAGACACAACAATCATTGGAAAAACAAATTAAAATAAAACAATCAAAATGGAAAATGAAATTTTACAAAGGGATAAAAATTAGAAGAAAATAGATGCAAGAAAAAAAATCTACATATCATAAAGTTAATATAAGAGTCATCATCATCCTCAAATGTCACTTGATTTTTTCTTTTTGTTGTAGAGGTGCTGTGACAGTTGGCGTAAACAAATCCTCCTCCCCCCCACCCCCAACAAACTTGTTCTGGTCAGCAGCTTTCCTTAGCAGACTATCAAGAGAGGTTCACATTGTCCAGCCAGCTTTTCTTCGGATGACTCCTATCTTCATTCTCCTCCCACTGTACTTTGAAGAATGGCTTTTCACAATGAATCATGTCAATAAGACTCGTTAAGATCATAAGAGTACATTATGGTTTATGAATTATTCATTGTGAAGAAAAAAACAAAACCCATACACTCTTAAAATCGACTCCTATTTCAGCTTTCATGACATGATGCAGTAACAGAGACATTTCTTATCAATACTAAATAAAATGAAAAGAAAAAAAAAGAAGAGCAAAGCCTATACCAGAAAATAATGTACAGACTGCTACACTTCAGCAGTAAATATTTACAGCAAACTGGTGTGAATACAACAAACATAGAGATTGATTTGACTGACATGGTATCTCCATTGTAGACCCAAACACACATAATGTGAGCACAACCAGAAATAGAAGACCCTCATGTCTCTTCATATAAATACAACTTCATCCATCCACCAGATGTCACACTTTATACAAATATCAGATTTAACATTAATGCTGAAAAAAAAAAATCTTCACCTAGTCTTAATTAGGTGAATGTATAATACAGAACCAGTGATATTTACATGGTAAAGATCTAAAAGAAATGGTGCCATAATGATTGTTTAGGTTTAAATGACATGTTTTGTCAGAGGCTCCGTTGCAGTTGCTTAAGGCAAACTGAATCTTCAAAAGGTTTATGGTGTAATTATTGATGAATTTTTAACAAATGACTATGAATAAAGTAGTGTACTGCTTAAAACCAAACTAACAAACTGTGAAGCTTTTGAACAAATATTAAAAGCAACTTTTAGTAATCCCTGAGCAGGTTCATGTGACACACAGCAACTACAGCATGACACAAGGCTAAGACACATTTCTGAAAGCTGAATCCTCTGTTCTTCAACACATACTCAAATGCACATGTGAGCCACATCTAATCTGGATGCTGACATTCTCTCTCCATATACTTCTAGCACTTGGACACAAAATATTCAAAACTGTAGGGACCTTCCTACAAACACCCTGTCATTTGCAAACAAAATGCTAAGAATTCTTTAATCTGTAACAATAAAAAAAAATCTAATGTATAATAAAAATTAAAGACCCACAGATCGTCGTCTCAGCTTAAACTGTTTCAATTTCTATTATATAATACAATGTACAATTCCAGCATCAAAGCAATGCTTTACTTCATGCCAAAGAGAGTCAAAAACATAAAACAGATGAACAAGACATCCTTCTAAAAAGACATAATCATTAAAATTAGTGTTTTATGGCTAATGATATCTTGTTGTGTTCACAGTCGACTCATAACAAACAACACTGAGTTACATGCAATTAAAGTGATCAAATAATGTTACAATACATCCTCAAGTCAAATAACTTGCCTTAAATGTTGGGCGAGTCCAACAAGTGTCATTCAAGATTATCTTCAATGTATATACAGAAGTGACAAGTAAACATGGCATTGGTCCTAATGCAACGACTTCAAGACCGTATAAAATGTTTGAAATTTTAAAGCATGGCAAACAGTCTCTGAAATAGTTGACATTCACATCGACAGATTAAATAAATCTTAATGGATGATGATAACTCTACATTTTTTTTACAAATATTTAAATGCAAATGAGATACTTTCACAGTAGCTTTTGTTCAATATAGTATGTTAAACAATATAATGTCTCTTCACTATGTCAAAAGATGATGTTTCAGTCCAACAATATAGTATCTCTTCACTATGTCAAAAGATGATGTTTCAGTCCAACAATAAAATATCTCTTAACTATGTCAAATGTTAATATTCCAGTCCAACAATAAAATATCTCTTCACTTTGTCAAAAGTTAATATACAACAATACAAAGAGAATATCAATTTCATTTGTTGAGCAATAATAGCACAAGAATATTGCCAAGACAGGTAGCAGTACAACAAATCTCTGATCAAATATGCCTACAGACAAATACAACAGGTACCAACATTGAAAATAAAATAGAAATAAACACACTTTTCATTATATTGTAGTCCTCATCTCAAAAACCCCCACAGGCTGCACATTTCGACGATAAAACCTTTATGCTGCCATGTCAATGTGGAATAATGACATCATAAATACAACTTATCAAACACAATTTAAAAAAAAAAAAAAAAGCACCAACAGGAGACCAAGCTAAGTAAATAAGCACAAAGCCACAAATTTCAAAGATTGTACCCTTCTTATTCAAATGCAAAAAAAAATAGTTAAAAAAAAAATACAAATAGTTTTTTTAATCTAAAATGTCTAAATCTCCCAGAATGAGGTCTTAGCCAAAATTTCAAACATTTATCACAATTTGAACTTCAGCTTTTTAAAAAATTGTCTATGAGGAGTAGCTGTAACTTTGTGTCTGACTTAAAACAACACGTAAGAGGCCATTTTCTCAATTTGGAAAAACTAAAAACAAAAATTATAAAGCAACCAAATAATTATTTACATGATTATTTCCAAACACTAAAAGACATTCAGATAATTCTAAAGAACTAGATGATATAAATAAAATAAAGGAAGATTTGTGTAGATTTACTAGGTGCATCTGTTCGATATGTCTTACTGCTTTGCATGGAGTGGAATGATGAACTTTGAACCAAAAGGGGACACATAAGTAATTCCAGACTTTTTGAAAATGGAGGCAGGAATGCTGAGATCACATAAATAAAGGCTGCCGCATGTAGCTGCCACTTTGGTGAGAGGCAATACTTTACACAGGCTCCACCTAGAGAAAAAAATAGTTATTTTTTTAATTAATTTTTTTTTCATTATACTGAAAAATACAACCCAAACTTATTTTAGAATTTTTATTCAGATTCCTACAAAGATTGTTGGAGCATGGTTGAAATAAACAAGACAAATTTAACAATACATTCTGAATTTTAAAAAAATTTAGACAGCAAATAAATACTACAGTATATAGCTAATTTAGAGGCACAGTGGCTGAGTGGTAAAGCGCTTGGCCCGGGTTCGAATTCTGGTAACGACTGGGATTTTAATTTCGGAATCTTTAGGCGCCTCTGAGTCCACCCATCACTAATGGGTACCTGACATTAGTTGGGGAAAAGTAAAGGTGGTTGGTTGTTGTGCTGGCCACATGACACCCTTGTTAACAGTAGGCCACAGAAACAAATGACCTTTACATCATCTGCCCTATATACCACAAGGTCTACTAAATGGGGGACTTTACTTTTTTGATATAGCATATTTATAAGGAACAAAATATAACAAACTTACAATTATCATTTAAAATTGGACAACCGAAATGTAATCTGGGAAAAATATAGTCTGAATATCTCCACATACAATTGATGGTAAAAATATTTGATTCACATTGAAATGTGGGGAGAAAGATCTGTTTTCAAAATTATGCATATGCATATCACACAGACATATATATATATATATATATTATATCTAGGCTGGACACAGATATCTTTTAACACTACAAAAAATGGAAATGGTTTGTTTCATATATTTGCCTGAATATATAGTTCTGTGATTAATAGCCCATTCTAATTAAAATCAAAGAAAATGGTATTGCAATGTTTCTAAACTTTGAAAACTATAAAGATCATTACTTTTCTAAGACAGAAAAGATTGATTTTCCTAGATTCTGGACAACTTCCTTTACAGTTTGAAAAAAAGGTTTGTACATAAGAATCCATCTATATATATATAGATCTGTGAATTGATCAATAGTAGATAAGAATTTGTTTCGCTTTTCCAGTCTTAATATAATATATATATATATAGGTCTGTGGCATATCCTAATCAAGTACAGTTGCACAATATACTGATAATCACAGTGTGAAACACTGGCGTGCATGATTGTAGATACAACTCTTACCATAAACAAAATATGCCAGTCTGTGCAAAAAATAAATACATCAAACTATGCACCTATGCATTAAAATTCATGATTGGTAAAAAAAATGCACCCATGCAATATTTTATTCAGTCAATCTTTTTTATACACTACAATATTTTGTTAGCCTGCAATTTCCACCAATATGTTTTCATATTACAATTTGAGTCTACTATGGTTTGTTAGTCATTAATTTATCCTTCAAAGCTTGGAAAGCTGTGATTCCTCCTATGTGAAACAACTCAGGACTGCACTTATAAAGCTTAACAACAGCAAAATAAAAATTATATTCCATGGATACTAGCACATATTGAACTAGAAGGAAATGAGAAGGCTGACACACTTTGCCAAGTGGGGAAGAGCCAATACATAATTAAACATTGCACTCTTTCCAGAAGAAACTAATAGTGAATGGAATAAATGAGAAATGGACATGCTCTCATCCAAATCACACGAAAGACAATGTCTATTAAAAGTTATCCAGACATGATCAATGTCTAATCTTCAGCACAGAACTGGACACAACAAAATGAGACAGCACATGTTCTGGAAGCTAAAAACTGGAACTAGCAAAATCTGCCCTTGTGGAATGTCACCAGAGAATGCTATGTCTTTCAAAACTGCATTCTTTAGCAAGAGGCCTGAACAAGACACTGGCCCCAAAACACCCCTCTAGATAGAAAAATATATGGAGAGCTGCCTAATTTAGAAACCACTGCGCAGTTCATCTCATATATTGGTCTAGTCATCTGCACCCTCCAACATAACAATGAGAACGAGGAAGAAGTTAAAGAAGTAAGCTAGGACTAATAACAAAATTATTTCCAATTAAGTTAAACATCATGTGAAAACTTTGTTGTTTACTTTGAAAAAGCTTTGTTGACATTTTTCAACTATTTTATCTAAGTTAAAAAAACAACAACAATTCCTAACAACTTAGGAACACAAAGAAATGTCTCAAAAGACTTACTTGGCTGGAATACCCACACCATCAGCAGGAGGATCTAGAGCTAATACTTGGGCTCTTATGTCACCAGATGTAAACCACTTGGTGATACTGACATACCATGGCTGTTTAGTAATTGTCAAGTCATAAGGAGTATCCATAGCAGTCACTATTAGGTCAATGGTATCAGGAAGGCCTGAGGTTAAGACATTTCAATCTTTAATGTAAATAATGTATTATATTGAAATCAAGTCTAAACATGATGAAACTGAATTGTATTAAAACATCATAGATTTTGGTGTTAATGGCATTCACTGTATTTAAATATATATATGTAGCTAAAACTGGTCAATTTTAGTGATTTTCTAATTTTTTTTTTAAAAGACTTGGAGTTTTATCATTATTACAAAGCTTTAAGTAACAAAAAACAAATTAGTATCTTTATGGAAACACACAAAACCTACATAATACTCTGTTTTGATAATTTTAACCTTTAACTAGTCGAGTCATTTTCTATAAAATACATTAAATGTTACAACTTTTTACCTCCCTGTTGAAATTCATAAGACTTTTATGATACAATTATAATATAATTGTTGAATTACTAATTTATGTTCATTTTACAAGAGTATATACAAATATTTAAAAATTTAAGAGTATTTTTTTTAGGGTTTTAATTTCCTGTGTGTACTATATAATTTAAAAAAAAATGATTATCCATTTAAAGTTCTGTTTTAAGGTTCAAAATTTAAAAAGCAGAATTTAACACATTCCTTTTTTTTTTTTATTTCACCATACATTGGGTCAAATTAAGATTTTGAAAAAAAACTAAAAACTAATTGGACCATAGTTAGAATTAAAAAAAAAAAGGATGAAAAATAGAATAAAAAAAAATAAGTAGCTAAGAAATTAATTTATGCTGTTTACAGCAGTAAATAAACATAAATATTAACCTTGGACATTGTGAGTAATGGCACTTCCAGAAAGTCTATACAGCTCCAACTCATCTGCCACACTTGGGGGCAGCATGGTCACATGGGGCATAAAAAGTGTTACTTGGACGCCATGGGATGAGAGGATGCGGGCGCAGCACACACCCAAAGCTCCATGGTGGTGTGGTCCACAAAGCACCACAACAGATGGCATTTGATGATTGTTCTTTGGATGAATTCTAAAAGGAAACAAATTCAGAAAACGCACTCATATATAATAAGTAGCACTAATAATAAGATGCTCCTGGCAGTTATATTTCTGATAAACAAACAAGCAAAAAAATGTCTATCAAATTCTAGGCTTCAAAATTACATTTTCAAAATTTAATGACAAGACTTTTGAGTCATTACAATTGTTTTTGTTATGAGGGCAAAGTGCCAGGTTCCAATTTGATGGTTAGAATTTTCTTAAAATCTGTTTACCTTCTTATAAAACCTACTGACTTGTAGTTAAGATACTCACTTCTGATTTACTAATTACACTCAAAATTATTTTCTTCAACCAAAGTTGATTGCAACACAATATTGAAAGGGGGGCGGTATAATGAATTAATTTATACTATTAGTTAAAAGATAAAGAGATTAATTATGTTTACAGAAATAAAAAGTAAAAAACAAATATCTACATTTCTTGAAGATGAATAAGGACTTGCCTTATATAAATTAGTGAAACATTATTCTGTGGAAGTTGTTTATAAACATAAGAGTATGTAAGACTATGTCTCTCTTTCTTTCAACAAAATCAATGTCGTTTGCATGTATGTTAATTTTTTGTTTTCCCTTCGTTCATATAAAAATCTCTTAACTAAGAAAGCTCTGTAGAACCACCAACAAGCCAAATGTAAGTGTAAGAACTCAGTAGTGGCGTTAATACTGAAGAAGACAAAAGCACCCTAGATTCTAATATTAAAGAATAGTTTCCCCCCTGAAAAAAAAGAACAATTTAAAAACAAAATGTACAGTCAAGCTGGTGTCATAAGAAACATTAAAAACTTAAATGAAGAAGGGACTTTAGCGCCAAGTGATCAATAGTGCTTAAACTTTGATCAGAAGAGAATTGGCAATAAAGAATATAAAATGGTTTGTCTGAAGAATGGTGCAATAAAAAGTCCCATTCTTGACATAGTGACTTCATACCAGCAGAGAATATTTTAATTAAACCGCAAAACCTGTTGGATGAATACAATGCATTCAACAAAATTCCATCAGCAGAGTAAATTGCCTTAATTGCAATGGCAACTGCAGCCATCCCTTCATCGTGTTAGATGGAATCTATAGGGATTCTTTATATAGATAGCAATTTTTGAAAAGTGTGATTTCATTGTAACTACATGGACACATTTTTTCAATTGAAATTACGGACCGAAGCACTTAATGACAAGACTTGGAGTCATTGGAATTGTTTTTGTTACGAGGGCAAAGTGCCAGGTTCCAATTTTCTTAAAAATTTGTTTCCCTTCTTATAAAACCTTACTGACATGTAGTTAAGATACACTGGCTTGTAAAAACAACAACAATATAACCCTTAATAAATATATGCATATGTAACTGCCACTTTTGACTGAATGACTAACAAACTAATAATTAGTATTTTTACCAACCTGTGGCTGCCCCCTATCAAGTGAATGACCATTTCACTAGCTGCTCTACCAAAGGCTTCAAGCTGTCTAGCTTGAGATAAACCAAACAAAGAAGCTGCCTCACATAGCTTGTCTCGAAGCTCTAAACTAATTGAAGGTACTGCAATTCCATTATCTGCACATACAAATTTAATAAAAAAATTACATTTGATTCTTATGGTGGCTGTAAAGCGTGCTGGTATAACATTTTATGAAAACTGATAAAGTTACTACTAGTGTGCTAGTTCTAAACAAGATTTTGGTGAATAGTCTCTTGGGAAACTTTCTTACTTCTTATTTTGATGAATTCATTGAGTGAGTATTCTAGATTGACTTAATAAGATTCAATCAAGTAGCTTATGTATTTTTGTACTTTAAGTCCAATGAAAATACAAATAGTTTGTATTTTGTAATCTGGGGTTTCAGGAAAGCACAGATCTTTCTCATTTCTAATTTTCTCTAAAGCTGTATATGTTTTAAGTTTACATCAGAACAAATTAATTGAAAGGTCCTTCTATTTACTCAGCAACTTTTTGACCTTTAAAGTAATAAGATTCTAATTCAATCCTTATGAGCCTGATTCTTTTAGATGCTAAATGAGCGTGATCATAAAAATTTCCTTATTGGAGTCACCTCTGGGAAATCTTCTTGACTGTTAGCACGCTTGACATGAAGCATCACATCTTCATGATATTTATAATTTTATTTGATTCTAATGAAACTGAATAACTTGTGAATTTAATTTTGATTGGCATGATAGAAAATGACTTACAAAGACAATTAAGAGAGTAGTGTTAGTAGCTTAATGGTCTGATTGATAATGACTATCCTAAGAAGGGAAAGTCTGTAACATAAATCTTATCTCTTAAATATAATATTAAAATGATAATGTCTAGAGAATTAAATATAACAACTATAACAACAAGTAAAAAAAAAAAAAAAAAAAAAAAAAAAAAAAAAAACTTATATTAAGTGTAATTGTAGTTTGGATCAGTCATGTCATTAAATTTGCAATAGACCTACACTCACAATAATACATCTGTAAAATTAGATATTATTTCTACCAATTTTTTTTGTTTAGTGCTATTTCATGCTTTTAGCTTTCTCAATATGCTATGATCCTACCAGTTGGGAAGGGGGTGAGGGGGAGGACGAAGGGAGTAGTTTGGTGAAAGTTACCATGGTCACTTTTAAATGCATTTCATAAATAAATAAAAAGATGTACAACTTGAATTTAAATTCAAGTGCTCAAGCCAAAACATTTACCACCATGCCAGCGAAGTACTTATGAAAAAAGAAGATTTTATAGTTATTTATTATTAGTTTCAAACCTATAAGCCATGACCTAATTCTGTACACAAAGTATAAAGGGGAATAATTTAACTCGTGAGCAAATTTTAAAATGACATAATCAAAATGAAAAGTATTTTTGAAGTCAAATATGTTACCTGTAAAATACATTTGAGATTTAACTTCAGGGACACGAATCTGTTTTAAAGCAGTTGTGTCTGACACACCAGACTTCAGAACATTCTCATCATGTTTATACTTTTGCTCCACAGGCTCTTCTTCAAGGCTTAATTCAGGAAATCCATTTTCAATTTCTTGGAAGACTTTCTTTTTATTGAACATTGCCAAGTTAAGCTCAAAATCAAATTCTTCCTGCAGGTAAGACTCTGTAGGTGCGCTGAAGCATTCACTGTTCTTAGCATTGGCGCCTCGTCTGTTAGACTCTCCCTTTCTAGAAGATCTAGATTTTCTATTATGATCTGCAGAGCTTTGATGATTGGACCAGTTTTTAAAACTGCCAGATCCTCCATTACTCGCTAAAAAATAAGATAATTGTTTAGTAGATTATGTTTTAAAGAAATAACATAAAAAATGCCAAAAAGATTTATTTTTTTTTAAAACATAAAGTGAGAACAATAGAAAAGAAAATCATTCTATAAATAAGCTTACCATGATCATCATGAGCATGTTCCAGCGCTTCTTGAATTGGTGGCTCTCTTGACTTGCTCATTCTGGGTCTTGGACCAAGCAATCCATCTGTAGGATCTGTTAATTTAGACGGGCTATCAGGTGGCGACAGCTTCCGTCGACAACTCTGGGAGTTATGCCCATTGCTTCCAGAGTTATAGAACCCATTACCATTTCGAGCTTTACTCGTTGCTTCAATTATCTTTATTGGTGAAGAGCAAACTGGCTTGGTGACTTCATCTATTTCTTTTGTCATTTTTGATGGAGTGGCTTTCCTTGTTATGATTTCTTTTGCCTCGTTAGATGCATGAATAATTTTGATGTCATGAATGGTTGTGGAACTGCAAGAAAAATTTTGACAATTAAGTGAATTGAAATGTTAAAACTTATTAGTAAAAGTTATACACAATAGCAAGCTTTTCTTAAATAAACAAATAAATGATCAGAAAAAAAATTGAGTCAAACCTCTACCAAAAGAAGATATATACCTCAAATTAACTTCACTTTGGTCACACCGAAGTCCATTGTGAAATGCATGAGTGATGGTGAGGGTATTCATAACAGGATCAATTTTTTTCACATGTCCTTGATAAATACCTAGTTGTCCACAATCAATAGACACCATTGAGCCAATAAAGTTACTTGGTTGTGATTCTGGGGGCATCTTTCAGATTTTCTGAAAATGAAGTATTAACAGTCTGTTTATATACCCTATGATAAAATGGGCTTTGAGAAAAATGCATTTAGTACCTGTTTTCATTGAAGTCACAGGAGTTACATATTGTTAGTTTTATGTGTATATCAACTCTAAATAGTACAATATCATTAATCCATTCACCCAAGCTTGAAATTAACAAGAGTTATTGACAGCATAAGTGTTCTTGAAACTTAGCTAATCTCTTAATAAACAAGAAGAGACTGAATGGCGTTAATATAATATATATGATATATAGGATATAGGACAATTTTAAAAATCAAATAGAAGTGGTTATTTGTGACGATCAGTGCAAAGACAGCCTAGTCAAACAGGACACCTTGTAAAAACATTAAAACATTTATATCCCCTAGCCTTTAGATACAATTTTAAAACACAGTTGTGTGGTGTCAAAAAATGCGTAAATACCAGGTTCACTCCCATATTTGTTCTTGTAATTTTTTTTTGTTTTTAAAAGTTGTTATAAAGGAAAAAAACAACAACCTAAATTTAGCAACTAACCATAAGATATATTGATTACTTTGTAGATGATAAATTACAGTTAGCACACACTACAGTAGTAAGAATATTCAAAATTTATAATGAATATTTTTAGAGTTAGCGTAAAATATCTTTAGGTAAGAGCTGCGTGAGATCTCACCGTACAATATTTTTCTAAGAAAATGTCTACTGGTGGAAAGCAAGGAAGACACGGTTGTTGTTTTTTTACCAAAAATACAATGAGGATAGTTATATATAAATATATTTTAGTGTATAGCAAGGCTAGAACAAACTGAAGAAAAGATGTAGTATTCTTTGGTCTAATTTGTCTTTGACCTTTATTTTGCCTAGGAAAGACTAATGAGGCTGTTATCAAGTGACTAGATGTTTCTGAGTTTATCACCCTAAACGAGTTATATAGACTAGATTTCAACCAAAAACCATTCATCATTTGTTTTGGTCTTTGATTCTTGGCTGGTATATCACTGAGTAATAGAATTGGATTGCTCATTCTGCCCAAAAGGCAGCAAAATATAGCCTGGAAACATGGACACTGGAAATTTGGCCACCTGTAAATTGTGCACTTTATGACAAGGAAGAATATTGGGCACTCTTTTAGTCTTTAATAGCAGCTTTACTTTTAAAGATTTTAGATTCAATTTTTAAATATGTTAATAATTAATAATAGTTATTATTAATTTCCAACCCATTTATTATTTTCATAATGGAGGACCTCAGAGCAGTGGAAACCAGGTGGAAAGGGGCTTCAGACATTTGTGGAGACAGCTTGCTATCCAATGTGACGAACAGCATGAAGTCTAAGTAAGTATTTACCTCTGAATATTATTTGACTTCCCTTTTTATATTATTAATTAATTAATTGATAATTAAAAGTTTAAAATATTAATGATTAATCTAAAATATTTAGATCAGTAACTTATTATTTAGACTAATTGCGTAATTTATCAATTTTTAAAAATTGCCCACTTAAGGTGTAGCAATGAGTGGGAATCGACTCTTGCCTCTTCCCTGAATTTGCCAGGTGACTGTAATGTCTATATCATTTAATGACATTTTTTATCCGCCTTCGCAAGAATGCCATTTTTTCCTTTTTGTCAGCTTTTCTTATTTTGTCATAAAAATACAGTTAAAAATCATTATAGTTGATATTTTTGATAAGTCACCTTTAGATTGTACACTAAGGATATAGTATGTACATTAAAAAAATTATCTTAAAAATTAAAGTCACTATTAAAGAGTGCCCAATTTTCTAATGCCCATTTTTCAACCTTGTCAAAAATTGCCTAATGGAATTTAACGGAGGTCATATTTCCAGGTAGCAAAATTTCTGACGTCCAAATTTCCAGTAGCCAATCTTCCTAAATTCACAGAATAGGTCAAAAAGAAAACATTTATATTCTAGATGACCAGCAAAATCTTTAAGTAGACACTTTGACAAGTTTTTTTTGTAAATTAGTCCAAGTCAGTAATTTATTGAATCCAGTAACTATTGTACTGCAAGATTCTATAATTAATACTAAATACAAAAAGTCTGAAAGAAAACAATGCCACGATGACTTAGATTATAGACTAGAAAAGGTTGATTTAGACTAGATTAGAATCAAGGTCAATACATAAAGATTATATCTATATCTCTAAAATTTACTCTACTACTTTTAGATCTAACTTCTAACTAGATCTAGTGAAATCTAGTCAATGGACAACAACAATTTAAAACAATAGATTGTGGTCATCATTACCTGTTAATTTTGTAAAGTTAAATCTAGACTCTATATACATCTCTAGATATCTAAAATCCAAAATGGTAGAAAATCTAGAATCTTGAACTACTAGATTGAGCGACATTCTAGTTTTTGACACTTGGAATTTGATCAATATTTATCAAAAGATCTAGAATCTAGATCAGGGATGCCCAACTTAATTTGCGCCTGTGGGGACTTTTAATTTCTGACACTCATGTCGCAGGCCATATAAAAAAAAATTTTAATGAACAAATAAGCACTTTTATTAGAAACCATGGATCTAGTACATACAATAATTATGGGATTTTATAAAATTTTATTTAAAACCAACTTCTGAATATCCAGCTGCATAGATAAGACACCAATTCAGAGCACTAAATCTTGATGTTGGTCTGTGAGACGATTATGTAACATTGGTTTTGCCCCTTACAGCCTACTTAATAAACAAAGGATCCAAAAGATGCAGTTTGATGCCAAAGACATAGCTAGCTCAAGATAGCAGCAGAATTTCAAATAATTAAAGATAACGTTAGATTCATGTCACCTAATAGAGAGACATTCATTTTAAAACATAATTTTTGTACAAGAAACAAAACAAAATAGTATAAAATGATATCCATGGAAGAGTGAGAGCACTAACATAGGGACAAATACATTTTTCATTTGTGTGTGTGTGTGTGATATACTTAATTTTTTTTCGTCACAAGTTTTGGCCGGATAACACAATGCAGTGGGACAGGGGCGTATTTTGGGCATTCATGATCTAGATGATAAATTTAGATCTAGATCTAATTATTCTAATCGAGACTAGATTAGAAAAGAATACTGATCATGATCTACAAATTAGAATCTCTAGTCTAAAGACTAAAATATACACCTACATTAAATTATATATATATATATATAAATATATTATAAATTTATGTCAGTATGTCAGACGTCTAGTCTCTGACTATATATCTAAATCTGAGGTATGAACTTGATTATAAACTAGATCTAGATCTAATCTCTAGTAACTATAGTCTAACTAGACTCTCTAGAAACTAGATCTAGATTCTAAATCTACATTTATTATTTTTATAACAATACAGTCAATACAGATTAAAACAGATCTATGATAGTAATAGTATATGAAGGAAAATATGTGATTATCTACTCACTTAAGTTAGTCTTAACTGACTTAACTTACATTGTAATTTAGATCTAGACATCTATCTATATATACTTATTAAAGGGTAACTCCGATGGTTTTGACAATTTTTGATATAATATGTGTTTGGATTTATAGATAATGAATATATTATTCTTTTTTTTTTATTTGCAAGAATAACTTAGTAATTGATGTTTTTGTGACATAATTTTTCTGCGCATCCAAAACAGTCAGATTTTCACTGAATTTCTGTGTGACGTCACGACGGTGCACTCAAATCCTATTGATAGGGAGGCGAAAAAGAAATTATCTTTGATAAAAATTTTTTTTCGTTATTACATCATTAAAATACTTTAAAAGAAATTTCTAATGGTGTATAAATTATGACTGTATGTTTGACCGTAAGAAAATTGTGATTTTTTTGTGCTGTTTCGACCTAACATTGGTTGACATGGAAAAAGTGATGAGAGAGCTTGACGCTGGCTCAGCCGGCGAGACACACCCCCAAGGTCAAAAGTTAAAAAGTTGGAATTGAGTTTCGTAGACGATAGATCTACTTATTAAATAAGAAATTTAATAGTAGATATCTAGTATTCGTAGTAAATTTCTAGCTCACAAATCTGATTTCATTTATATTTATGAACTTCAGTTGTTTAAAATGTCTCAGTAGTATCATTAATTGAATTCTTTGGCCTGGAAATCCAATGTATTGTTGGTACTGCACCTGGTATTAACTTCAATTTTTTTTTTAAATCCCATTTCCACAGCAATGAAGTTGCTGAAACAGCTTCTCTCAAAATGGTTTGAGCATAAACAGGAATTAGCTAACGCCTTTGTAAAATATTTGCTCTTCAGGCGAATAAATTTTCCCCATTTTCCCTTTAAAACTTCATCTCTTGGAAACAAATGAAAAGAGACACTAATTTCTGTATCAGCATACTTGCTGATTTTATCTTTGTGATTGGAACTACTGCAACAAGCTGAAGAACAATATTTAATTTTCTTCAAGTAGAAATAGAGGTTTATAAACAATGACCGATTATAAATCAACGTGGAGACTAGATCTAGCTGTGAAGCGTAACAATAAATGCGATCCGATAGGTCTAGATCTAGACTAGAGAGTTTATCGGTTATATAGGTCTAGATCTATATTTAGCCAGCACCCTTGTGACGTCACGTTTTTAAAAACTAAAAACATCTCGCAGAACCCCGTTTTTTGGGGGGCGTGGAGAATTTTCTGTCTAATTTATTAAATATAAAATTTTCCGAGCATTTAAATAAAAAATGATATAATGTTTACTGTTACAACTTTTTACGCAGAATTTAAATATGTCAATAACTAAAATTTGAAAAACTATCGGAGTTTCCCTTTAAATATAGTTAGACAGTTATATTTATTTGTGAATTTAGAATATATACTCTATAGATAGTCTATTACTCTAGATCTAATCTGTAATCATCTAGATCTATCTAACTCTAATCTACTTTAACTTTTAAGACTTAATCTAGTCTAGAATAATTAATATTTTCTTTTTAATTATTTTTTTTTACTTCTGTAGAGGTAGATTTTAGATCTAGATATCTAGTCCTTCACTGACAGTAACTTCACTTCAGCCAGTTGTCACAACTGCTGTGGCTTCACTTTTTCACGTATTTTGCCTCTGGGCTGGACTGACACTGAGTGTGAGAGTCAGAGACCGGTCAGAGAAAGTGTGACTCTGGGCTCTGCTGGCTCTAGATCTAGACAAGAGTCAAGAGACTTGAACTCAGAACTGACTTGAAGTTCAACTTTGAAGACCAATGTATGAAGAGTCTAGTCACTGACTAGTCTTTGTGACACTTGACTTTGTCCGATCTTGAAAGTGCAGTAACAATTCTAAACAAAGTACTTATTAACAAATCTTTATCGAAATATCATATGAAGGGCAAACACACACAAATAATCCAGTGGACTTAATGACATAAGCAAAATGTTTTATGAGCACAAGTTACATTTGATATTGAAATATGTTTTTTTTTTTTTTTTTGCTTAGCTAAGACAGGAAAACAAAACAATCATAAACCGGAAGTACATTCTCTGAGTTCATCTTTTTTTAAAGACAAAAATTTAAAGAACCAAACAGAACAAATAATTTATTTATTTATATTCTATTTTATTGGGATATAGGCGATAGACTTATAAATGAAGACTAGTCTCGTAGTCATAGCTTCTTTCTAATTTAAAAATAGAAAGCTTTTTTCCTTTAAAAAGCTAAAACTATTTGTTATGGGCAAAGAAGTATGCCTAAATATATAGTAGAGTCGGAGTCACGTTACACACTATTGCGGAGCAGGCATGTTTGCGGAACAGCTCGTCGAAATTAGTTAAAACCTACTTTATTTTGAAATTTTCTGCTAAACTACTGTAACGGTACTGCGCGTGGTCCATTTCTCTACATTTCCAATATAAGGGTTTTCCTTTCACAGCAGAAAATTAATTTTGACTCCAGGTTAAAGTTGACGGGTGTGGAATCGTCCATTATTTTTCACGTATCAGGAGAACCGCATAGGTCAGGGCTTTTTAAAAATGATAATGACACATCACCTGCATGATACACCTATTTTTAGGTTAATAAATGGATGTGGAAAAACTTCATGTCGTAGCTATCTACCAGGGTATCAATTTTTTAAAAAATTGGGAGGTGTTTACCCAGTTTTTACCTTTTTAAAGATAGTCACTATTGCGGACACTATAGATGTCATTTATTTGACCTGCTCATTTAGCTTAATATTTACATAGTGATTAATAGATTATCGGAATTAAAATATGAAATTGTATTAGTACACATAAATTTAAAAACATTAAGAGAATAATATTACATATAATTTATGATTACCAGACGTCCGGCAAAAAGAGGACAAATCATAATATCAAATAATATCATATAGGCCTATATAATATTAATATAACAAAAAAGAATTAAAGAATAGCGGAAAATAAAATCTTGTAAGGAAAATCAGGGTAGTGTGACGTCAATTTAATTAAAGAGGTAAATTAAAGAATCAAAAAGTGACAATGTGTTGTCTTAAGCTTTATTAACACAAAATTAATGTAAAGGATAAGGAGTTCAAGTATTATATAAGACTAATAAATGTATGCTTTATATAGGCGTTGTTCCGACATTTTTACCGTGTTCCGCAATTGTGACTTCTTAAAAAATCCTGTTCCGTAATTCTGACTGACCATATCTCAGTCGATTTGAATGTAAAATTTAAATATCTGTTGAAAAACTAAACAATGCGTCTATTTTTATCGGAAAATTGATGGGCAATGCCTATAGATACTTTTAGTTTTTCCATACGTCTAACCATTACGGAGCAAAAAATTGAAAACTAAAAGTAGCTGCAAACTGTTCCGCAATAGTGACTGTACTCTATATATTATAGTCTCTATATGTTACTGCCTTAGCAGTGCGCGGGGCCCTGGGCGAGTGTCATATGCGGGGCCCTATATCGTACCACATCACGCTAAAGGGCTTGTGCGCCTCTAACGCTGTAGGCGAAACTGTAGATTTGTCTGACTCTCTTAATCGAATTTTTTTTATTGAGTCTTAATTACTCTTTTTCTGACTCTTTGATCTTTGTCTGACTCTTTGTCCCTTGAATGTCTATCTGATAGGCCTACGTACACAAAATGAAATAAAAGGGACAGCTGCTTCTTGTGGCTTGCAGTCAAGGATGACAAAAATATTTAGGCAAGTTCAAGCAAGTAGATTTATCTTCCAATTATCCATACAGACTTTTAATAGTATTTTTTATTCTTGGATTGATTCTATGAATATCCAGGGTTTTTAATAGCCAATCGTGCGGAACTGAATCGAATGATTTTTGTAGTCGATGTAACACATCTGTAACTTTCTTTTTCTTCTGTTAGCTTGGTGCAATATAATACCATCTATAGCTAGTTGTAATTTACAACCCATCGACTCTTCAATGCAACCTTGTTGTTCCTCTGCTAGCAGTTTATGTGCATAGCAATTTATACTTTTACTTTTTAAGAGTGAAGATAATAGTTTATACACAACTGACAGACACGTGATAGAGCGATAGTATGATGGTTGATTTGGATCACCTTTTTTGGAGAGGAGAGATGTTCCCCCTTCAGTGAGTTCTAACAGCATTGAAGACGGTTCTGATGTTAACTCGTTAAAACTTGATGTTAATGGTACATGTATGGCTGTATGTTTTTTTTCAACCAAAAGTTGTGTATATTGTCCGTCCAAGGAGCAGTCCAGTTGTGAGTTTTTGATATAGCTGCTGAGACTTCCTCAGCTGTGAAATCCTCATCAGGCATTTCTGGTATTAGGTCGTTTGAAGTTTGGATTTCCTCGATCCAGTCAGCCTGCACATTGTAATGTAGAGGGTCGAACCAAAACGCCGCTCAGTAGTCGGTAAAGGAGCCGTGTTTAGTGGCAATAGTGCTATCAATATTTTGAATTTAGTCAGCATCATTATCAGATAGTTTACGGAAGAACTGTTTTCTTTTGTGTTCAAATAGAGAATTATGCTTTTGGTGGTTTCGTTGTAGCGCTTTAACCTAGCTCCCTTTAGTTTAACTTTCTGTCTCAGGGTATCTTCCAAGCATAAGAGTAGTTTGTGGCCATCACAGTCCGTCAATTTGATTCCAGTTGTTCTTAATATAGTCTTCATTTTGTCGAGAATTTTCGCGGAACTGTTGTTTCCTAGATATTGTCCAATTGTATCCATTTGGCTCCTCAGCTCCTCAGCTGATTAATATTGTCTTCAAGGCGCTTTTTCCATGCTGGCACATGTTTTTTTGGTCCCTGATTAATTGGACCTATCTCGAAAGTCTTTTGTCCAGAGAGCTCCGTAACAGCCACAGCAGCGCAGTACGTAGCGAGGTGTATATTAAACAAATTTCTTGGTGTTTCAAAATGGTCGACTAAAACTTTATTTATTTCGTTAATTAATATAAGTGTTTGTCTCTTTCTTGACGTTTAGCTTAGGGATACGAGGCCTAAAGTTAAGATTGGTGTTTTTATAACGGTCTATGAGAGTAGACAATTTTGAGTGTAGCTCATTGCTTATTGCCGATGTTGGATTATTCTCTTGTTGGTTGGGTGTTCTGCTAACGTTTTCGTTGGTTGGCTGAGTGGGTGTGTCATTTATATCTGAGATGAGCTCTTGTATCTGAAGCTCATGACCTAATTCTCTTCCTATCACGTCTAATTCTGTAGGGGTAAAATAGCATTTTTTAATTATTCCAGACCGTCTGTCTGCTCTGTAAGGTTTAGATTAGGATATATTTTGTTGAGTTCCTGGAAGAGTTTTTCCAGTAATCTGGGAGAGATTTATCATCACAGTTATTTATACAGTTCATTGGCTCCCGGTGAATGCAAGAATCGACTGCAAGGTGGCCTTTTTTTTAAATCAATGCAACTGCAATTAAAAAAATGTTCTTGAACCTAAGTTGTTGATTTATCACTACAATCTAGATCTAATTTTAAGAACTACACTTTGCACATATAGTTTTTTACTTTGACACATGAAATTACAAAATACTGTCTATTGATTTCATTATTTAATAAAACTAAGCTTCAAATGTGTCTTTCAAAAGCATTTTTACATAAATTTGTTTCTTTTATCTGCGAATTTAGAATTCCTGACGTACTTTATAATCCCATTCATCATAGACAGAGAAGAAAATATTTGGTTGCAAAACAAACATTGAAATCTATCAAAAGGTATATTAAAATACGAATTAGTTGAAAGGCGTTTCGTAGTTAAAATTGTCTTTACCATATATATTGTAACATTTTTGGTTAATGAGAAAAGGAAGTACGGTACCAAAGATTAGCTTCATCTACGTTAAAAGATAGATTTATAGAAGATATCCCTAGAAGTGAGTCAAAAATGCATTCCTTCCTAGTCAGTGGCGTAGAAAGATGATTATAGTTCGACAGTTACGCTAGGCAGAGCCCTTGCGCAAGGGTAATAACTTTGGTAAGCTGAAGGTTGATTGGAGTAAAAAAAAGTGACTCCCGAAATCGTAAGACCCGCTTAGGCGCCATCTTGATTCAACTTACATAGATACAGACAGCTTACGAACAAGGCAGTTGGAGATTTAAAAAAAATTAACCTCGCCCTATTAAATAGTAAAAGCGTCCATCCAGACATTTTGTGAGCATATTATACATACAAAGTTTGAATTAAATCTTTGAAATCTGCGACTTTGCAAAAGTGCAGGGGGGCGCAACGCGTAGGTGACGTGAGTAACCACCCACGGTCACGCGTTTTGTGGGGCCTCGCGCAGAGACATGGAGAGTGTCAAATAGCAATGCAGACAATCTTCAGGCATTCACCAACAAATGCTTACGACATATAATTGTTGCTAAATGGCCCAAAAAATTGTCAAACTACAATCTCTTGGAAACAACCCAGCAAACACCAATAGATCAGGAAATCAAATGATGTAAATGGATTTGGATTGGGCAGACCATGTTGGAGAATAAGGGAACATGTTGCAAAGCATGCTCTGAACTTGAACCCACATGGGAAGATAAGGCTGTAAACATAGAAGAGAGCAACATAAATAAAAGAAAAGAAGGCAAAGTGGACATGGACCCGAGAGACATTGCCAGTGAACAGTGTACGATGGGGAAGTACTGATGCGGCCCTATGCTTCACTTGGATTCTATTGGGGTAAATCAAGTGAATGCATGAAATAGTTTTTTTTGTTTTTTTTTTAAATCACACGACCAATCCAGCCAATAACTAAGTGGTTGCGATTCGTTTTTAAACAAAATTTCATGTTAACAATTGATCCTATCTATGGTCTGGGATGCTATCGCAGGTCATTCTGTACAAGTCCATTGAAGTCCATGTTCTTGAGTATAAGAAATAAAGGCCTTAAGTTTCTTGATTATCTTTTAGTGTGTATAAGTAATTGACGTCTACTAGAGGCATTATATACGGGTCTAGGGTACTTACGACAGTGCTTTAGATTACTATTAGATTTTAAAGTGTAAAAGATCTTTTTTTTTTTTAAATCACGACGCTGAAAATGATGCATTCAAAGAGAATAAAATAAAATCTTAAAACATTTTACTGGCATTCATGCGTCCCTATTACCTTTACCTATCCCTTAGTCTGTTGGACCGTTGGGGCACCAAGCAAGATTTGTCAACCGTCTTTCTCCATTCCTCCCTGTCTTGTTTAAAACCTCTATCAATGATAGGCCCGTCTATTCTTTTATGTTGTCTTCCCATCGCTTTCTCTTTCTGCCTCTTCTTCTTCTTCATGTGGCCCTATCGGTGGCCTATTGGCAATTTGGGTACCGGCCCACCGGGCTTTTGCCCGAATTCCCATATAGCCAGTACCCCCACCCCTGTGTTCATTACAAAAAAAGTAATACATGATTTGCGCAAACATTTGTACAATAGCACACAAGATATACTTTCATACCCCAGTTTCTCTTTAACATTACATGCGAAATTTACAATAATAACATATGTATTGTTTAACGATTTAATTGCCAAAGGAACTAGTATTAAAAACCAATAAGTCTTTAAATATCTTTCTTAAATGGATTGTAAAACAAAAAAGCTTTTTTTTTTCGTTAATACTTCCCCACTACGAAAACATTTGGTTCGACCCATCTGAGAAACGAGTGTTATTAATTCAAATATTTCATAATGTCTGAATTTGAATATATGATTATATATTCTTAATAGCAGTTTTGAAGGCATCTAAAACATACACAGTTCCTCTCTTCATGTCATTCTAACTTTTTTGGTTAATAGGAGACAGAATTATGTAGACTTTCCAATAATCAGCTGTATCTAAGCTTAACCCAATTTTAGATAGACTAATATAGATATTCATAGTAGTGCTTGAAATATGCAGTCTTTCCTCGTTTTTTAAAAATATTTTCCTCTAAAAAAATTGTAATTAACCTGCCCTGCACACCGCCATATACAAGTCAGCGCGGAAGGACTAGACTAGATTTAAAAGTAATGTTGACAGTCTAGGAGCGAAGAAAAATATACAAAATACTTTTTTTTTTTTTTAGAAAACAAAGCTTATATTAAGAAATGTAATTGTATCAATTAGTTTGGATCAGTCATATAATTACATTTGTAATAGGTCTAGACCACATTAATACATGTTAGATTAGAAATACTTTCAACAATTGTTTTTGTTTAGCGCTATTTCATTCTTTTAGCTTTCTCACTACACTATGATCCTACTGATTGGGTTAGGGGGTGAGGGGGAGAAAGAAGGGGGTATCTGGGTGAATAGTATCATGATCGCTTTTTTAAATGCATTTTATAAATAATAGAAAAAAAAGTTGTAGGACTTGAATTCGAGGTCAAGTGCTCGAGCCAATTAACTAACCACTGTTCCAGCGAAGAGCTTATGAAAATAGAAGGTTTCATTTCTTGTTTTAGACTATTTACATAGAAATGAATAAAAAATAGGTTAGAATAAGTTTGAAAGATAGAGGGGTGTTGAAACTGTTGATTGGAAACCTCCGCCAGTGATTTGACGCCAAGCTGGCTCCGAGCCCGCAGACTGTCTTCATTTTTCTGGTATAATAAATGTTTATGACCTCTACGAGCTTACCTCCCCCACCCCACCACCCTATAATATTGGTACGTGCATGTGTGCAGACAATAAACACATAAGTAAACAAATAAACAAACGCAAAATTGACTTAACGAAGAAAAAAAAGGGAACAGTGTTTAAATAAAAAGAAAAATCTCTCCTTCCCCCATCTCACAGACATACAAACTCAAGTCTATATTTATACCCTTGCTTTTAACCATAATACGTCGTCTTTTCAGCCAACACGGAGGTGCAATGCCATTAGCCGATAAGGCGCCATTTGTTTATATTGTATATTTATAAAATCTCAGAACAGGATGTTTTCTATTCAATATTTAAAATATTTTAAAAATTCCTGCTAATGTACACTGTCTTCATAGACAAAGGGTAGAATGTGGATTGGTGCGAATGTGAATTGCTGCAAATGTGAATTGGTGCTAATGTGGATTGCTGCGATGTTGATTGGTGCGAATGTGGATTGGTGCGAATGTGGATTAGAGCGAATGTGAATTGGTGCAAATGTGGATTGGTGCGAATGTGGATTGTTGAGATGTTGATTGTTGCGAATGTGGATTAGAGCGAATGTGAATTGGTGCTAATGTGGATTGCTGCGGTGTTGATTGGTGCGAATGTGGATTGGTGCGAATGTTGATTAGATCGAATGTGAATTGGTGCAAATGTGGATTTCTGCGATGTTGATTGGTGCGAATGTGGATTGGTGCGAATGTGGTGCGAATGTGGATTGGTGCGAATGTGGATTGGTGCGAATTTGGATTGGTGCGAATGTGAATTGGTGCAAATGTGGATTGCTGCGATGGTAATTGCTGCGAATGTGGATTGGTGCGAATGTGGATTGGTGCGAATGTGGATTGGAGCGAGTGCGTGCTGAATAAAAGGAATACTTTTCTAAAAAATACATTACTTCCTTTCTACAACTTATAATACAACCTTGTCTTCGATTAATGACAAGTGCAACTTTTAGAGCAGAACGTCTAATTGATTAAATACTCTTTGTCTCTTACAGAGCGATTATTTTGCGTAGATGTAGATAACATAGGAAAAAAGTTTTACTGCGTCATCAAAGCTTAATGTTCAATAGCAGACGTTGCGTAAAATTATTTTTTGATTTATTAACATCTTAAATCATTATTGCCTTACATTAAAAAATGAATTCCTGAACGGGATTGTCCTTTCAAGAACGCAGTAGTCTTTTCAAAACCAGTGTTGGATCTACATCTAAACCTAGTTAAAAATCAAGACAATTGACATTTATTCATTTGTATACTTTGAAAAATTAAAAAAAGTAAAAAAAGAGTGTTTTTTTTCTGTAATGGCCAACGAGCTAGTATTTTCTTTCCCAACTATATAAAACAAATATAACATTAATAGAAAAATACTTAGAGCCGTATTTGATATCCATGTCCACCCAGGTTCCTCCATGAAGTTATGACTTGAATATAAATATTGTAAAAAAAAAAAAACGACAGTAGAGGATAAGTTGTCTTAGTATGGACATTTTGCTTTTATTAATTTAATGGAATTGATCAGAAATTAGTTTAATAAAAGTTATTGACAGTGTCACGTACGCATTGTCTATTTTTAGCTCAAGGTTCGCCGGCAAGATTTCAGCAAGCTCGGGAAAATCCAAGTATACAGCAAACTCTTAATAGAGTAATTGTGATTGGTCAGAAATGTTAATTATTGTACGTTAAGCTGTATTTTATTGTTAGTTTTGTTGGCCATGCAACAAAGTGATATTAGTCACGTGGTAACGCTGGAAGGTCTGAAAGCTTCTAGATATTACCGCCAGTCTCGAGTGGATAAGTGTTAGGAATAAGACATGAATTATTAAAGTCTCGAGTTGGTATTCAAAGGAAGAAGACATACATTATGATATTGTGTAGATCATCTAAGTAGAAATATATTTACCATTTCATTTAATTACAGTTTATCATTGTAATTATTGTGAATAGCTGTTCCAAGTTTTGAATTAAAGTTTTTGTAATTGACGAGGAAATGTTTCTTCATTGAATCTATTAATAATATACTATATCATCTTATCAACTAGCAACTTCTAGATGACCATCTTATCAACTGACGATTTCTAGATCCTCGGCAATCACGATCATTGATGATACAAATCAAATCAAGATCATCTTCAAGGAGACAGTATTAAGAGGCATACAATATATACGCAGCGTGATCGTGACATCTGACTACATCGTAGGATTGTGATAGACAGTATAAATAATTAAACCGACTGTAGTGGGCTCGATCACCATACTGGTCATTATTTCTCTTTTTATTTTTCAATAACAAATATACAAATATGATATAACTAGTCGACCTGCGGCGTACCATACGCCGCTATTTTGCAGGGCCGGCCTTAGGTCGCTGCAACCTATGCGAACGCAGTGGACCCCGCACTTTCATAGGCCCGACGCTAATACTAGGTGTCAATTATTAAATTAAACAATTTTATAACTTATAACAGATTTCCCGCAGCCGCTTGATTTACCAGAAGCTCCCGGAAATCTACATAGATTGCAAAATATACGAAAAAAGGCATGGAAATCTACAGAAATTATTTTAAAAAGTTTTGAAAACTCAAAAAATCTCCTTAAATATAGACAAAATTGTCATTTTGGGGTGTCGATTAATATGGAAAACTGCCAATCCTAAGCGCTAAAAAAACCGGCATTATACAATACCCGTAATTGTGGAATCTGGTGAAAGAAGCTTCTCGCGCCTCAAACTAATGAATAATTACTTCAGGTCAACATATCTTGAAGATAGATTGAAGCATTTGGTAATTCTCGCTACTGAGCGTGATCTATATAGGAAACAGAATTTTAATGATGTACTGTATGACTTCGCTACACGCAAGGCTCGTGTAGTAATTGTGTACGTAGTAAAGAAATAATAAATGCAAAGACAAATTTATTTTCTAATAAAAACTCTTATTTCACTTATTATTTGTATCCCTACCCAAACTTGGCCCATGCACAAACAGTTTCACATAGGGCCCCGCAACGGTTAGGTCCGGCCCTGCTATTTAGAGACGGGTGACTACAGAGTACAGTACTTGTTCTCCTCAGCCCCTCTTTTTTTTCGCCGCAAAAGTTACGAGCGGTACGGTACCTCTAGTCTGACTTGCAGAAATAAAAGAGTTATCTTTCCATGACTTGGTGATTTCAGGCATGGTTGAGCCTCGAAGATGTTAAGTTTTTAATTTGATCATACAGTAAGAATTAATTTATAAAAAAAGAGAAACAAAAATACTTAAAAAAAACAACAACAAACAAACAAACAAAAAAAAAAAACAACAAACAAACAAAAACAAACAAACAAAAAAAAAAACAACAAACAAACAAAAACAAACAAACAAAAAAAAAACAACAAACAAACAAAAACAAACAAACAAAAAAAAAAACAACAAACAAAAAAACAAACAAACAAAAAAAAAACAACAACAAACAAACAAAAACAAACAAACAAAAAAAAAAGCTTATACGAAGTGTAGTTTGGATCAATCATGTAATTACATTTGTAACAGATCAAGACCAACAACATAAATCTGTGCAAATATTACTATTTCTACCAATTGTTTTTGTTTAGGAATATTTCATACTTTTACATTTCTCTATTCGCTATAATCCTATCACTTGTCTGGACCAATTTGGGAAATGGGGAGGGGGAGACAATAAAAAAACGTGATATCTGGTTGGATTTTACCCAAATTGGTTTTCAAAAGCACTACTTTACATACGATTGACCCATTTATAAGAGAAAATTATAAAACTTTTAACAATTTAATACATAAAGGCATCTATGTGGCCGTTTCAGTGACGCTAACGGACCTGTTCAGGTAGATGCCCACCAGACATTTGCCTTAATGTCCATATAGCCAGTCCGCCCCTGTCAAAAAAAGTACAAAAGTTAAATAAATTAGCAAGGTAAGCTAGATGATCTACGTACAAAAAATTGACATGTCTTTCTCTTGATTTCTGATCAGGATAGCTGCTAAATCGAAGGAGTGAAATTTTTTTTACTGTCAAACAGCAGCCTAGCGACATTATTAAAGAGATAGATAACGATAAAAATAGTTCAAAGAGATAAGCACTAAATATATTTTCGGACAAAATTGCAAGTTTTAGAATATCCTAATACAGTTATTTATTTGTTTAAAAATAATAAATAAAAAAATTAAAAACAAAAATTTACATCGTCGGAGATTTAAACTCAAGACCTTTGACTTGTAAAGCCATTGCCCTACGCAACTGCCACAAGGCACAAGTAATAAGAGAATATATAGGTTATTTATCACAAAAAAAAAAAAAAAAACATTTTAAATCAAAATTTCAAACTGAAAGAAAAATGTACAATTTTTTAATTTATAATTTTTAGATTCTGCTTAAAAATGATGTATTTTATATAAATTATTAAATTGTATATGTTTAAAAAATATATTATTAGTAGAAAGAAAGCATTTTTAATGGTGAAACAATATTTCACCTTTAAACGACCAAATCTAGTAATATTTATATACATTAAAAATAGATTACATCTTTTCCAAGAGTTATACATCCTGCAAGGAAATACCTTTCCGTTTTTTATATTCGTAGTAGAACGACATAGAGAACTCTATATGTATTTAAATAAGAAACATTTGCATTTTTTATCAAAATAAATTTCAATTTACGGTAAAAATTCACAGTTGCATAAAATTACTAAATTGATTATAAAAGTCATTATTATGACAATTTTACAGTAAAAAAATATTTATATTCATTTTTTTGGACAATTTATAGTTGTTTTGAATAAAGTTCATTTCTGTAATCTACCAATTTTAATTTTAATATTTAGTTGATATAATTGGAAAACTTAGACACATGCTATGGGTCCAGTAACTTCAAAAGAGATAAAACTGTTTCTATCCAAAGACCATCACATGACTTATTTAAAAACAAAACCGTCAAATCGTACTAATATAAAAAGTTAGCATCAAACATTTAAAGCATATATAATCCAATGCATTTCGGATGGCATTTCGTTCGTAATAACTATAAGTCTGATGGTGCAGAAGTAGTTTTGACATAGTTGAAAATTGCTTTTTATTGGAAGGGCAATGACGAGTGGTTGTGTACAGGGCTTCTCCTGACTGCCAGATCTTGTGAAAAATCTTTACAATGTGTTTTTTATGTTTTTCTCTCCAACCTGTTGAAATTTATCTTAATCGTTTTTTTTACCCCGACTCATTTACCCCATTTTCAGATAAGTAATGGAAGGCGAGTTACATACCTTTGATTTAACTCTTTAAAAAAACTGCGAAATGTATCTTATGAGAGAGAATCGTGGCACAACTAGAGGCGTTAAATTTATGGAGCGCTGAGCTTCATTAGGCACATATCAAGTAATGAATTTAATATAGTACAAGAAGAGTTCTTTTTTTTTTGTTGGTGCAGTGAGATAAAGTGTGTCCATTTCTTAGTCCAATCTTGCATTTTCGGGTGCCAACGGAGCTGTTGAGTTTGAATACTAAATCTACTTTCAGTTATCAGAAAAATAATTGTAATTTAACAAACAATACTCCTTAATACTGTAGCGAGGTAATTATTGACTTGCTTTAGCTATATAGTTAGACTCGACACACTGTCAAAATAATCCTGAATAAACAGGGGCGGAATCTGTGTCAAAACGACCAGAGCATTTAAGACAGTGATTCCCAAAGTGGTCTATATAGACCCCCAGGGGTCTACGAAGACTTCCAAGGGGTCTACGAAAGTGAAAAAACAAATTGGGGGTATATGAGATGTCCACGGGGGTCTACGATAATAGATTTCATTTAAGCACGTTGTGACTTTAATATTTACATCCTATTAATTTAATTCTTCACACTAACATATAATGTTAAAAGCCCGGTGGGCCGGTACCCAAATTGCCAATAGGCCACCGATAGGGCCACATGAAGAAGAAGAAGAGGCAGAAAGAGAAAGCGATGGGAAGACAACATAAAAGAATAGACGGGCTTATCATTGATAGAGGTTTTAAACAAGACAGGGAGGAATGGAGAAAGACGGTTGACAAATCTTGCTTGGTGCCCCAACGGTCCAACAGACTAAGGGATAGGTAAAGGTAATAGGGACGCATGAATGCCAGTAAAATGTTTTAAGATTTTATTTTATTCTCTTTGAATGCATCATTTTCAGCGTCGTGATTTAAAAAAAAAAAAGATCTTTTACACTTTAAAATCTAATAGTAATCTAAAGCACTGTCGTAAGTACCCTAGACCCGTATATAATGCCTCTAGTAGACGTCAATTACTTATACACACTAAAAGATAATCAAGAAACTTAAGGCCTTTATTTCTTATACTCAAGAACATGGACTTCAATGGACTTGTACAGAATGACCTGCGATAGCATCCCAGACCATAGATAGGATCAATTGTTAACAAAAAAATTGTAATTAACCTGCCCTGCACACCGCCATATACAAGTCAGCGCGGAAGGACTAGACTAGATTTAAAAGTAATGTTGACAGTCTAGGAGCGAAGAAAAATATACAAAATACTTTTTTTTTTTTTTTTAGAAAACAAAGCTTATATTAAGAAATGTAATTGTATCAATTAGTTTGGATCAGTCATATAATTACATTTGTAATAGGTCTAGACCACATTAATACATGTTAGATTAGAAATACTTTCAACAATTGTTTTTGTTTAGCGCTATTTCATTCTTTTAGCTTTCTCACTACACTATGATCCTACTGATTGGGTTAGGGGGTGAGGGGGAGAAAGAAGGGGGTATCTGGGTGAATAGTATCATGATCGCTTTTTTAAATGCATTTTATAAATAATAGAAAAAAAAGTTGTAGGACTTGAATTCGAGGTCAAGTGCTCGAGCCAATTAACTAACCACTGTTCCAGCGAAGAGCTTATGAAAATAGAAGGTTTCATTTCTTGTTTTAGACTATTTACATAGAAATGAATAAAAAATAGGTTAGAATAAGTTTGAAAGATAGAGGGGTGTTGAAACTGTTGATTGGAAACCTCCGCCAGTGATTTGACGCCAAGCTGGCTCCGAGCCCGCAGACTGTCTTCATTTTTCTGGTATAATAAATGTTTATGACCTCTACGAGCTTACCTCCCCCACCCCACCACCCTATAATATTGGTACGTGCATGTGTGCAGACAATAAACACATAAGTAAACAAATAAACAAACGCAAAATTGACTTAACGAAGAAAAAAAAGGGAACAGTGTTTAAATAAAAAGAAAAATCTCTCCTTCCCCCATCTCACAGACATACAAACTCAAGTCTATATTTATACCCTTGCTTTTAACCATAATACGTCGTCTTTTCAGCCAACACGGAGGTGCAATGCCATTAGCCGATAAGGCGCCATTTGTTTATATTGTATATTTATAAAATCTCAGAACAGGATGTTTTCTATTCAATATTTAAAATATTTTAAAAATTCCTGCTAATGTACACTGTCTTCATAGACAAAGGGTAGAATGTGGATTGGTGCGAATGTGAATTGCTGCAAATGTGAATTGGTGCTAATGTGGATTGCTGCGATGTTGATTGGTGCGAATGTGGATTGGTGCGAATGTGGATTAGAGCGAATGTGAATTGGTGCAAATGTGGATTGGTGCGAATGTGGATTGTTGAGATGTTGATTGTTGCGAATGTGGATTAGAGCGAATGTGAATTGGTGCTAATGTGGATTGCTGCGGTGTTGATTGGTGCGAATGTGGATTGGTGCGAATGTTGATTAGATCGAATGTGAATTGGTGCAAATGTGGATTTCTGCGATGTTGATTGGTGCGAATGTGGATTGGTGCGAATGTGGTGCGAATGTGGATTGGTGCGAATGTGGATTGGTGCGAATTTGGATTGGTGCGAATGTGAATTGGTGCAAATGTGGATTGCTGCGATGGTAATTGCTGCGAATGTGGATTGGTGCGAATGTGGATTGGTGCGAATGTGGATTGGAGCGAGTGCGTGCTGAATAAAAGGAATACTTTTCTAAAAAATACATTACTTCCTTTCTACAACTTATAATACAACCTTGTCTTCGATTAATGACAAGTGCAACTTTTAGAGCAGAACGTCTAATTGATTAAATACTCTTTGTCTCTTACAGAGCGATTATTTTGCGTAGATGTAGATAACATAGGAAAAAAGTTTTACTGCGTCATCAAAGCTTAATGTTCAATAGCAGACGTTGCGTAAAATTATTTTTTGATTTATTAACATCTTAAATCATTATTGCCTTACATTAAAAAATGAATTCCTGAACGGGATTGTCCTTTCAAGAACGCAGTAGTCTTTTCAAAACCAGTGTTGGATCTACATCTAAACCTAGTTAAAAATCAAGACAATTGACATTTATTCATTTGTATACTTTGAAAAATTAAAAAAAGTAAAAAAAGAGTGTTTTTTTTCTGTAATGGCCAACGAGCTAGTATTTTCTTTCCCAACTATATAAAACAAATATAACATTAATAGAAAAATACTTAGAGCCGTATTTGATATCCATGTCCACCCAGGTTCCTCCATGAAGTTATGACTTGAATATAAATATTGTAAAAAAAAAAAAACGACAGTAGAGGATAAGTTGTCTTAGTATGGACATTTTGCTTTTATTAATTTAATGGAATTGATCAGAAATTAGTTTAATAAAAGTTATTGACAGTGTCACGTACGCATTGTCTATTTTTAGCTCAAGGTTCGCCGGCAAGATTTCAGCAAGCTCGGGAAAATCCAAGTATACAGCAAACTCTTAATAGAGTAATTGTGATTGGTCAGAAATGTTAATTATTGTACGTTAAGCTGTATTTTATTGTTAGTTTTGTTGGCCATGCAACAAAGTGATATTAGTCACGTGGTAACGCTGGAAGGTCTGAAAGCTTCTAGATATTACCGCCAGTCTCGAGTGGATAAGTGTTAGGAATAAGACATGAATTATTAAAGTCTCGAGTTGGTATTCAAAGGAAGAAGACATACATTATGATATTGTGTAGATCATCTAAGTAGAAATATATTTACCATTTCATTTAATTACAGTTTATCATTGTAATTATTGTGAATAGCTGTTCCAAGTTTTGAATTAAAGTTTTTGTAATTGACGAGGAAATGTTTCTTCATTGAATCTATTAATAATATACTATATCATCTTATCAACTAGCAACTTCTAGATGACCATCTTATCAACTGACGATTTCTAGATCCTCGGCAATCACGATCATTGATGATACAAATCAAATCAAGATCATCTTCAAGGAGACAGTATTAAGAGGCATACAATATATACGCAGCGTGATCGTGACATCTGACTACATCGTAGGATTGTGATAGACAGTATAAATAATTAAACCGACTGTAGTGGGCTCGATCACCATACTGGTCATTATTTCTCTTTTTATTTTTCAATAACAAATATACAAATATGATATAACTAGTCGACCTGCGGCGTACCATACGCCGCTATTTTGCAGGGCCGGCCTTAGGTCGCTGCAACCTATGCGAACGCAGTGGACCCCGCACTTTCATAGGCCCGACGCTAATACTAGGTGTCAATTATTAAATTAAACAATTTTATAACTTATAACAGATTTCCCGCAGCCGCTTGATTTACCAGAAGCTCCCGGAAATCTACATAGATTGCAAAATATACGAAAAAAGGCATGGAAATCTACAGAAATTATTTTAAAAAGTTTTGAAAACTCAAAAAATCTCCTTAAATATAGACAAAATTGTCATTTTGGGGTGTCGATTAATATGGAAAACTGCCAATCCTAAGCGCTAAAAAAACCGGCATTATACAATACCCGTAATTGTGGAATCTGGTGAAAGAAGCTTCTCGCGCCTCAAACTAATGAATAATTACTTCAGGTCAACATATCTTGAAGATAGATTGAAGCATTTGGTAATTCTCGCTACTGAGCGTGATCTATATAGGAAACAGAATTTTAATGATGTACTGTATGACTTCGCTACACGCAAGGCTCGTGTAGTAATTGTGTACGTAGTAAAGAAATAATAAATGCAAAGACAAATTTATTTTCTAATAAAAACTCTTATTTCACTTATTATTTGTATCCCTACCCAAACTTGGCCCATGCACAAACAGTTTCACATAGGGCCCCGCAACGGTTAGGTCCGGCCCTGCTATTTAGAGACGGGTGACTACAGAGTACAGTACTTGTTCTCCTCAGCCCCTCTTTTTTTTCGCCGCAAAAGTTACGAGCGGTACGGTACCTCTAGTCTGACTTGCAGAAATAAAAGAGTTATCTTTCCATGACTTGGTGATTTCAGGCATGGTTGAGCCTCGAAGATGTTAAGTTTTTAATTTGATCATACAGTAAGAATTAATTTATAAAAAAAGAGAAACAAAAATACTTAAAAAAAACAACAACAAACAAACAAACAAAAAAAAAAAACAACAAACAAACAAAAACAAACAAACAAAAAAAAAAACAACAAACAAACAAAAACAAACAAACAAAAAAAAAACAACAAACAAACAAAAACAAACAAACAAAAAAAAAAAACAACAAACAAAAAAACAAACAAACAAAAAAAAAAACAACAACAAACAAACAAAAACAAACAAACAAAAAAAAAAGCTTATACGAAGTGTAGTTTGGATCAATCATGTAATTACATTTGTAACAGATCAAGACCAACAACATAAATCTGTGCAAATATTACTATTTCTACCAATTGTTTTTGTTTAGGAATATTTCATACTTTTACATTTCTCTATTCGCTATAATCCTATCACTTGTCTGGACCAATTTGGGAAATGGGGAGGGGGAGACAATAAAAAAACGTGATATCTGGTTGGATTTTACCCAAATTGGTTTTCAAAAGCACTACTTTACATACGATTGACCCATTTATAAGAGAAAATTATAAAACTTTTAACAATTTAATACATAAAGGCATCTATGTGGCCGTTTCAGTGACGCTAACGGACCTGTTCAGGTAGATGCCCACCAGACATTTGCCTTAATGTCCATATAGCCAGTCCGCCCCTGTCAAAAAAAGTACAAAAGTTAAATAAATTAGCAAGGTAAGCTAGATGATCTACGTACAAAAAATTGACATGTCTTTCTCTTGATTTCTGATCAGGATAGCTGCTAAATCGAAGGAGTGAAATTTTTTTTACTGTCAAACAGCAGCCTAGCGACATTATTAAAGAGATAGATAACGATAAAAATAGTTCAAAGAGATAAGCACTAAATATATTTTCGGACAAAATTGCAAGTTTTAGAATATCCTAATACAGTTATTTATTTGTTTAAAAATAATAAATAAAAAAATTAAAAACAAAAATTTACATCGTCGGAGATTTAAACTCAAGACCTTTGACTTGTAAAGCCATTGCCCTACGCAACTGCCACAAGGCACAAGTAATAAGAGAATATATAGGTTATTTATCACAAAAAAAAAAAAAAAAACATTTTAAATCAAAATTTCAAACTGAAAGAAAAATGTACAATTTTTTAATTTATAATTTTTAGATTCTGCTTAAAAATGATGTATTTTATATAAATTATTAAATTGTATATGTTTAAAAAATATATTATTAGTAGAAAGAAAGCATTTTTAATGGTGAAACAATATTTCACCTTTAAACGACCAAATCTAGTAATATTTATATACATTAAAAATAGATTACATCTTTTCCAAGAGTTATACATCCTGCAAGGAAATACCTTTCCGTTTTTTATATTCGTAGTAGAACGACATAGAGAACTCTATATGTATTTAAATAAGAAACATTTGCATTTTTTATCAAAATAAATTTCAATTTACGGTAAAAATTCACAGTTGCATAAAATTACTAAATTGATTATAAAAGTCATTATTATGACAATTTTACAGTAAAAAAATATTTATATTCATTTTTTTGGACAATTTATAGTTGTTTTGAATAAAGTTCATTTCTGTAATCTACCAATTTTAATTTTAATATTTAGTTGATATAATTGGAAAACTTAGACACATGCTATGGGTCCAGTAACTTCAAAAGAGATAAAACTGTTTCTATCCAAAGACCATCACATGACTTATTTAAAAACAAAACCGTCAAATCGTACTAATATAAAAAGTTAGCATCAAACATTTAAAGCATATATAATCCAATGCATTTCGGATGGCATTTCGTTCGTAATAACTATAAGTCTGATGGTGCAGAAGTAGTTTTGACATAGTTGAAAATTGCTTTTTATTGGAAGGGCAATGACGAGTGGTTGTGTACAGGGCTTCTCCTGACTGCCAGATCTTGTGAAAAATCTTTACAATGTGTTTTTTATGTTTTTCTCTCCAACCTGTTGAAATTTATCTTAATCGTTTTTTTTACCCCGACTCATTTACCCCATTTTCAGATAAGTAATGGAAGGCGAGTTACATACCTTTGATTTAACTCTTTAAAAAAACTGCGAAATGTATCTTATGAGAGAGAATCGTGGCACAACTAGAGGCGTTAAATTTATGGAGCGCTGAGCTTCATTAGGCACATATCAAGTAATGAATTTAATATAGTACAAGAAGAGTTCTTTTTTTTTTGTTGGTGCAGTGAGATAAAGTGTGTCCATTTCTTAGTCCAATCTTGCATTTTCGGGTGCCAACGGAGCTGTTGAGTTTGAATACTAAATCTACTTTCAGTTATCAGAAAAATAATTGTAATTTAACAAACAATACTCCTTAATACTGTAGCGAGGTAATTATTGACTTGCTTTAGCTATATAGTTAGACTCGACACACTGTCAAAATAATCCTGAATAAACAGGGGCGGAATCTGTGTCAAAACGACCAGAGCATTTAAGACAGTGATTCCCAAAGTGGTCTATATAGACCCCCAGGGGTCTACGAAGACTTCCAAGGGGTCTACGAAAGTGAAAAAACAAATTGGGGGTATATGAGATGTCCACGGGGGTCTACGATAATAGATTTCATTTAAGCACGTTGTGACTTTAATATTTACATCCTATTAATTTAATTCTTCACACTAACATATAATGTGTGCATAAGTTAATCCTTTAAATATTTATCCTGTTATTCAAACAAAAAATTGTTGTATTTAATTTCAATAATTATTTAAATAGCTTAATTTTGTCTACATGTAAGTAATGTTTAGCAAAAAGAAATGTAAACTGTATAGCGTTAATTATTTAAAATTTTTCATTCCTTCCTAATCAAACATGCCGATTGCCTTTTTATGACGATATGAAACTAATTACGCCTGAAAATCAAATGAGACAATGATAAAAAAAATTAGAAAAACTTTCGAACATTCAAAGATAAAGTTCAGAATAGACCCACAAAATCTCTTCGACATCCTATAGAGAAGATGATGGTTTGTGGGTGTCTTACACTATCTGTTTACTTATAGCAAAATAGGCGCTTGGCTACCGAACCTGAACTCCTGGATTCGAATCTCTGTGAATTTTTAATTTCATTATTTTTATGGCTCCCATGAGTCCACCCAACTCTAATTGGTACCTGACTTATGTTAGGAAAAGTAAAGGCGGTTGGTCGTTGTGCTGCCCACATGACACCCTCGTTAACCGTTGGCCAAAGAAACAGATAATCTTATCACCATTACAAGATCTGAAAGGGGAACTTCACTTTTTATGACAAAACACGTAAAACATTAAAGGTAAAACATTGATTTTACCAGCCGTTGTAGTAGTAAACACTGTTTTACACAAACCTACACCAGATATTATTAAAATAACTGCTTTAAGCAACACTACATTTAAAGGACACGTCGGTGGCATGAGTTATAAAATTAAAAGCTTATTATGTAATTCTTTGTAAACGACATATATACAGTTTGGGATCAGCGGTGTCATAGGCTATGACAGGGTGTAGTGATGTGTGTTACAAACTGCATTAGGGTCGCCGTCTCCTTATTTTTACTCAGGATTGACCCACAAAACCTTTCCCATGTTTGAATATAGTTGCAAGGCAGGAGAGTTTTGAATTCAGTTTTACTTCGGCTAGGTGAGTAGCCAGCCAAGGCTAATGAGCCCTTCATGCTTGACGCTTACTGGCTTCGCCCCTTCTCCTGTTAGTGATAACATGTTTGCGGACTCAATATATGAGCAACGCTTGAAAGATCAAGAAATACGCCAGAAACTGTTCTTTGCGAAAACTTTATTAAATAATTAATATTTAATGTTTGAAGCACTACTTCATTGAACAACAAATTCCTGTTTGAAACACAACATCTGTAGCAACAGATGATAAACCTGCAAAAAGACATTTCCAGTTTGTTTGGTGATTCCAGCAGTACATATTAATTTTTATTTTAATTGGTTTTAATTTGAATTTTATCAATAAAAAAAAAGATAGATCTCTATAATTTAATATGTAGCTTTAAATTACTTTTCACTTTTCAACTCACTACAGATAGAAATTAGTTGTAAAACAATGTTGATGAATTTGAAAAAAATTTGCAAGTTAAACAGGGGGTCTACCGAAAACCAGAAAACAAGGCAAGGGGTCTACGAGAGAAAAAAGTTTGGGAACCACTGATTTAAGACGATCAGGCCCATTATTAATATTATATGATAAGTATGTCATACTAGGCCTTCTTGTCCTCAAAATCATTCTATTAAGTTGAAAGCATTGGTAACTGTACACATGCATAGAGTGAGCTCTCTATTTTTAGTAGGAAGTATAGGCTCTATGTTGCTTTTAATCGCTATGTGTGTAGCCCCTAAAAGGATGACTCCTACTAGTCTAATAAAACGTTTTACGGATGTAGGTTTTTACATTTTTTCTGAAAATTTTTTAGATTACACTGTATGGAGAATTTTTAACACGACGCACATTGTTAGATTACACCATAGAATATAAATAGAAAACTTTGACACTTGTTATTTTCACGGAAGTACAGAAAAAAAAATGTCCATATAGCCAGTCCGCCCCCGATGTTAACCAATCTCGCTATCTAAAAGGGTCGATGCTACTTATTCGTAGAAGCATTGCGGCCTGCCGGACAGCATCAGACTAGAGTTAGCTGTTTGGTGAATCACTTAGTGAAGATGGACTCTTCCGATGGTATCTGCTAAACAGAAACTATAGTTTATTGTCTTTTCATCAAACACACGTGATGAATGTGGGTGTAAAGATAGACATCTTAGGTAACTGCGTGTGTGCTAGACAATGTGTATATGTGTAGAGACAACGACATATTAACATGGAAGAGAGATTAACAGCAGTAAAGATCTAGTAAAGTTTCTAGGTCTACACATTAAACCTCACCAGAGCAATGACGTTGTCAGTTTCCCAAGGATAGCCACACTTTAATTAGTGCTTAACTGCCAAGAGATGTAATGCCGATAGGCTTTAGACCGGCGGTTCTCAACCTTTTAAGCTCGGCGACCCTATTTACAATCCCTCACTCTGCTGCGACCCTCATCACCACACAAACACAGCAATAGAACAATAGACAAAATACAATCCCTATTTTCGATGGTCTTAGGCGACTCCTGACAAATCGTCAATCGAACTTGCAAGGGGTCGCGACCCACAGGTTGAAAACCCCTGCTTTAGAAAAATACCAAATTCAACTGAATTATATTGTTACGAATCTCACTATCCAGGCTCTCTGCAAACTGCACCATACACCACCAACTGAAAGGACTTGACAACTCAGGGCTCCAAAGTAACGTAACACTTTAATGGTTGAATAAATAACAGCCAATACTGTACGATTGGCAGCACGTAACACAAGACTGTACAAATATCTCTTCGATAACACCGTTCCGCCGTATCAACTCTTGCACTGGCCTCTCCGTCTCGTTCCGGGCTTGCACTGGGTTCAACAGTTCAGGACTGACTTCACACACTAGGCTCGTTGTGTCGGACTCGATCGCAGACCAAGATCAAGACGCCAGCCGTCTCAACTGTACTTGACAGTACTCCGCACTGAACCGTCGTAATGCTCCGTACAGAACCACACCGCTGAACTGTGCTGTAGTCGACCGGACTGTAGTGAACCGGGCTCTGAACCCCTGCCGTGAACCTTGCTGTAATGAGCCCCTGTTCTCGACCGTCTTGACTGCGTCGCCTCCGCTCTTATATAGGGTCCCTACTGGCCTTCTCGAACCGGACAGAACGCCGCTCGACGTTTCTAGGTGGTCAGATGACTACAACTCTCGTGACGCTCCTGAGCTCTTGTTCACGATGGCGATCTTTCCCGAACTGTCCTGTTGACACTCAACTCGGCTGTCAGTCGTAACGCGTCACGGTTGACCGCTCGTCTAGCGCTGGCCTGGGACGATTTGCGTCGGCTGACTACACACACACCACTACCCCCATCTGTGCCACCACCAGGTTTATAACAATATTGACACATAGTCACGTCAACTTTGGCTTTCATTCAATGTCTTATGAATATTACATAGGCCTACGTGTTTCAGAATTGTAGAAAAATTCAATAAGGATTTTTACAAAGCTTACATCAACTCATCTTGGCTGTCTGTTTGATACAATTTTCGTACACATTATTTCTTCATGTTCTCGGATCAAATTGAAAATATTCACTGTACATTATAAAACATGAATCAATAAAAAAAACAACAACTTAATTAGTAGTAATTAATTATTTCGTTTAATATGGGAAGAGGGGATAAATCATACAATATTTTTTTAAAAAATATTTTAAATATGTATTTTGTTAACTTAAATAATTAAGCAGCATATTTATTTCGCAAATCTATTAATAAGTAAAACAAAAACGATTATTAGTTAATATCTAGCCTAACGTCTTCTAATCATTTGCTATTCCTTTATAAACAGTAGTTATACATTTCCTCATAAGGTTCAAAATGTACTCTAAAGAAGACACAAACACAACTAAAAGCTACAGTGTCATATACGACACATATGTATGTCGCAGATGTAGCATGTGACAGTAATCCTTTAGCGGACTTGGATTGTGAGTTAAGCATATAAAGAAAATATAAAATATCAAGAACAATAATAGTTGAATTTTATACAATCGAATCTGCTCTATCTATCTATCTATCTATCTATCTATCTATCTATCTATCTATCTATCTATCTATCTATCTATCTATCTATCTAACTATCTATCTATCTATCTATCTATCTATCTATCTATCTATCTATCTATGTCTGTCTGTCTGTCTGTCTGTCTGTCTGTCTGTCTCACTCTCTCTTTCTCTCTCTCTGTCTCTCTGTAAATATATCTATAGTATTAGAAGACATAAGGAGCCCCCCCCCCCACACACACACACATATACATACATACATACATACATACATACATACATACATACATACATACATACATACATACATACATACATACATACATACACATATATATATATATATATATATATATATAAACGCTACACGAAAAAAAAAGACATTTAAACTTCAATTGTTGATGCTAAGTTTATTTCAAATATTTTAAATATTTATGCAAAGAAAGAGGGCCGAGAGTGGATAGATTGATAAGGACAAGGGGAGAGTACTTGATGACAGTCTATCAAGTGACGCGAGCCAGGCCGCTGCCAGCCGCCCTGTGGTCGGGTTAACACGTGAGCGTTAGCGGGGTCGTTAGGAACAACAAAGACATGGCCCGTGAGTTTTTGACCATCACTCACTCTTGAATCCTTGGGGCAGTGTATTGGACATTAATGGCAGTGAGAACACGGCACGTAAGTCTTGTGATGATTGATAGCGTTGTGATGACAAGCAGGCTGGCAGTGACAACTTTCTGACAGGCAGGTTTGGATTTATATATTTTAACACTAACATGTCGTGCTGTGATAGATCAAATTCATATTTTGTGTAATGAGCCATTCTTTTAAATACTCTTTTTAATACTCTTTGTAATGAACATTGTCAAGGTTTTCCCCCTTGAACCGTTGTATGTTGAAACATAAACCGGCCTTTTTAACTATATGGGAGTTTAATCATGTAATAGATATTGTGGTAGCCCTTTCAATAGATATGTTAACAGTTCTTAATATAGGTATTCCGTTTGCTATTTTAATAGGTCTTGTAAAGGGTCTTTGTATTCAAAAGATCATTGTATTATTGTAATATGTCTTGTTCGATGTAAATTACCATACTATTAAGTCTTTTCATTTTACATAATAGCTTTTGTGGTTTAGGGATGGTTCTATCCTCCACATTGATCTTATGGTAGATTGTCTTCTCATTGCTTTCTCTGCCATTCTATGCACACAGGGTCATTTAAGTTATTTCGCGAAATTCAAGGGATTCTTTAATCATCCGTAAGTCCTGGTAAATAATCCTAGCTAAAGGGAACCCCCACATCCTTGTATAGACCAATCTCTCATCTCTTCACCTCCTCCTAGTGCATATATATCTAGTCTGATAGTAGTTTGTAAATATTAAGAACATTTTTTGGGGGAGGTCAGGGGCGGACTGGCTATATGGGCGAACGGGCAAATGCCCGGTGGGCCGGTACCAAATGGGCCGGTCTGGTCGCGACCAAAGAAAAAAAAATTCAATGCAGACAACTTAAAAAAAAAAGACACAAAGGCCCGAACAGGTTTTTTTTAATTCTTATTACAATTAATTTTGTTTGAAATTGAACAAGAATATCCACACACAAAAATTTGAAAAATACACTATACACTGTACGTATTCTCATTTGCAAAACGTTAGACCGTACTTTCTGCTATGCACGAGCGGCATGGACTGCTTTGATGCCTTGGAGGTTGTGTTTGCCCTAATCATTTTGATGGTCGGCATGGGCCTTTGATGGCACTCCCATATTTTTTTTTGCTCCTTCCCTCCCCCGTCTTTTAATGGTTCCAATGAAATTTAACCAAAAACAGGGATGAGAGAGGTTAAGTAACTTAAGTTAGAAAACATTGATATAACGCAGCAAAAAAAAAAAAAAAGGCGCGACAATTAGCTCTTTAATAAAACTTAATAATAATTAACTTTAACACACAGCCGCGAAATTGCAAACCACCCAACTTATTCATAGCTCAATATGGGTATAAAGCTCTGCTTTCTGCGATTTGAAAAGAAAAAGTAAGTTTCTTTTTGTTTTGTTTTTTAATAACATAGAATCTAGATCTAAAAATACTACACTTAAGGCTTACAAAAAAAATATTTAATTAAAAAATAAATCTAAATCAATTTTTATACTATTAGATCTATAATTAAGGGCAAACTTATGCTTAGTATGAAGTCATTAATGATGAAAATTATTACAATAATTTATATAGCGCTGTCACATCTTATATTTAATGAAAGGAGATTTATATTTTAAATAATGGGGTCATGGTATATTCATATACAATTAGCGTTTTTGTGAATGTACTAAGAGGAAGCAAGAGCTTTTCACATTAAACAAGTGTCTCTCTAACCGTTCTGCTTTCTCTTATCTTTTAATGGAATGGGTTGCCTGAGTCAGCCAGAAAAACCAATGATTTAGCATATTTTAAGTCACAGATTAAGATGCATGACTAGATTAGTAGATTGACACATGAAATGCGTAAGACGTAAAAGTCGTACTTTTTGAAGAAACGTCTGTAATCTATAAGTAATACCAAAAAGCTTCAAACTCATTAGGCTGTTATTGTATTGTTTATAGTTTTCAGACTACATACATGTATAAATAGAATACATTATGTAATCCTACGAATGCATAGATCCAGTTTTCGATGCGTTATCAAACTTTATATATTTTGTAGAGAATTAGGCTGTGTGTACTGTCTTTCCACTAATTATAGGAAGAGAGTATTCTAGGGTAGAAAAAACGTTTGAAAGAATGAAAGATCAGAAAGTGATAAAGATTAATTACATATATACACACACACACATATTTATATATATAAATTGCGGAGTGGGGTAAAAATCCCCCCTCACCGAAAATATATGACATGCCATTTGTGGGCCGGTTTATATGGTAATGCCCGGGCGGATTTTGATACCCAGTCCACCCCTGGGGGAGGTAATACTATAACATTAAGTTTGTCGCTAACTCAAATGTTTGAAACATTTTTAATCATATGTGTTTAATTTTTACTAATGACACAGTGCTACACATTGTTTCTATAAGCCGTTAGCAATCATTCTAAATTTACACACTTGCCTTTTTCTATTCACCCTTGCTAACTATTTCACAAGGAGTCATAGAGATACTTTTATTTTCATATCGGGTATGGCAGTGTCACTACAAAATTCAATTGAAAATCTACATGTCGTATTTGTCTCAAATAAGGTGAACCTTGTTTAACATAAACCCTTCTATTCCCACTTTATTCACAAACACCGAAGGTTATTTGGGTCCATTCATACATGTGATTGTTACGTAATCTAATAGTTTTCATTGTATTGTGTTACAAATGTTTCATTGCACTTTCCCCCCCCCCCCCATTTAAAAATGTATCTGCCACGTAGGTAAGGCATAGTCTAAAACTTGTTCCGAGAAATGCGCTAATGTAAGATAATGTGTCCAAAGAGTATTTTGTAAAGAGGCTCCAAAAGGGGAATAGCCGCTATTAGTTTTGTGTGGTCTTTCCATTCGTCCGTTCGTTCCGTTTAGATTTCATAAACTAGAAAAGATGTTGAAAATCCAATATCATAATATTTTAGATCTTTCAAAGTTCTGCTGCGACGGCTACTTTGTTTTCTTTTCTGATTGCGAAAAATTGTAATTTTAAAATCAACTATGCTAGCATTGTTTCATTATATACATCATTTTTACAACTATTCACTATTAATATTAAAAATCACAGGAGACTACTTAGTAAGGAGGCGTTTCTTTATTATATTTATAACGCATATATGAAAACTGTTTTAGATTTTTAAAATTTGTATTACTACATTTGTCATAATAGCTACTTATATTTTAAACAAAGCGTTTACTTTTTTTTTAAAGAGAAAAAATATGTTTAGTATAGATACAAGTCGAACATAATTAAAAATAACAATTAATAAGTAATGTTTCCTTTACTATATCTGGGACGCACTACTAGTATGTCTATTCAGTACTAAGAGAAAGAGAAAAGTTTCATGTTGAGGCTTTGAATGAGAGATATAGTAAAGTGCGAAGTTCGAGCGCATTAAGCCCGTTGGCAGCAATTTTCAAGTTTGGATTTTTATAGCACCGTAACGGTCTGACCTATGAAAAAACTTATGGTATCTCTGAACTCCTCGACCTTTTTCTATAAAAATAGATTGGATTTAATGTATCACTAGGCTTAGTTAAAATTAAATACGAAGTCAAAGAGGTGTAGGGTAAGTATCGCCGAGCGTACTTTTCCTCGAGCGGATTTTTCCCCAGTTAGTAAGCTCGATCGGGTTGATGGAAGGTTCGAGCAGATCAAAGAAAATATATCTAAAAACATGTTTTAATATTTAATTTTTACTATAAAGTCATTTTCTTTTTACTCCAGCGCAAGAACACCATCCATTGCACCATTTCCCACCCTCCACAACTTCAAATAGTCTCTTTAAGCTGATGAGCAATCAGACTTAAAAATAGCCCTAAGCCCATTACCCATTTCCTTCACTACCGGGTAGTAAAAAAGAATAATTCCACACCTCCTGAGTTTGACCTCACCATGAACTTAGTCTTTACAAGGAAAAGGAAATAGTATGTGTCGGAAGTGAAGAAAAAAGGTGCATGCGCAGTAGCAATATAGTAGTAATTTGGTAAACATTCAAATAAAAAAGTTATAGCAATAAAAAGTGAACAGTTCGAACCTCTTGTCAAATCGAAACTTCGCACTTTACTCTAGGTCCTTAACAAAACTATTAAATCAATTATATAATCATTCAATAACATCAATTGGGCCAGGTTCACATAGAACTATATATCTTCATAAATATTTGTTCATTGAATATATATTCATATTAACAACCTAATAATAATAACAGTAATAAATCTCCGCATGGGCGTAGCCAGGGGGGGTTCTTGGGGTTCAAACCCCCCCGAGGGGGGGGGGATCGGAATTTAGTGACTGATTTTTAGCTTTGATTTTGTTTTTTTTAGGTGAGATTTTAATACTAAACCATCACTTGCCCCAGCACAACTAATGCCTACCAGGGGGTTTTGAGTTTAAAACCCCCTACTAGGGGGTTCGAGTTTAAAACCCCTACCAGGGGGGGGGTTTGAGTTTAAAACCTCCTACAAAGGGTTTTTTACAGTTAAATCCCCCTATTGTATAAAACAAAACAAAAAAAATGCAAACGACAATCCCCAAATTCCAAGAGCACAGTTAAGGAAGATTTTGATTTTAAAACCCTTCCAAAATTTACGATAAACCCCTTCTTCAATATAATAAAAACCAAATTATTCAAAATTCTATGATCGTAGCCAAAGGGTTTTGAGTTTACCCCCCTTCCCTCTTCAGTAGGGTTTGAAGCTAAAAAAATACCTCTTCAATATAAAAAAAGCAAATTATGCACTCAAAATGTTATGAGCGTAGTCAAAGGGGTTTTGAGTTTAAACTCCCCTCCAGAGAAGATTGATGCTAAAAAATTCCTCTTCAATATATATAAAAAAGCAAATTACTCACTCTAAAATCTATGAGCGTAGCGAAAGGGGTTTTCAGTTTAATCCCCCCGCCAGCGGGGTTTGAAGCTAAAAAATAATATCTTCAGTGTAAGAAAAAAAAGCAAATTACGCACTCAAAATGCGATGAGTGTTGCCAAAAGGAGTTTTGAGTTTAAACCCCCCTTCAGAGGGGTTTGATGCTAAAAAATACCTCTTCAATATAAAAAAAGCAAATTACATACTAAACTTATTTGAGCGTAGCCAATCCGATTGGGGGTTTTGAGTTTAAACCCCTCTCCTACAGATGGCTTTCTTTTTTAAAGTTTAAAACCCCTCCAGATGGTTCTGAGTTTAAGACATTTTCAGGTGGAAAACCTCTATCTTCAATATTATTCTAAAGCAAACTACAGTTACTAAATTCTATTATCGTAGCTAAATGGGGTTTTGAATTAAAAAAAAACAATTCCAGAGATTTTTTAGTTTAAAAGCCCCAACAGATGATTTTCACGATAAAAGTTCCCTTTTCGATATAAAATCTAAAGCAAACTACAGTCACTTAATTCCAAGAGCGTATTCAAGAGAGGTTACACATTTCTACCAGTGGCGGGGCTCCATTAATAAAGTGCAGTGAATAGTCAATTGCCGAAATTGAAAAACACTAAATGTGGCTCAACAAAGATGGCTAAGACAGATTTTAGGATTCAGTTATAGAGATCGGGTCTCAATCAAGGAAATCCTTTGCCGAACTCGAAGTCGACCCCTTAGTAAGATTGTGAAAGAGCGTCGCATGAGGTTTGCGGGACATGTTCTCCGACAAAATGAATTAGGCATAAGAAGAGTTGCGATGACATCCTAGTACAATTTGACGCCACACATTCATGGAGGTCCTCAGAGCAGGTGGGAAGAGGCTTCAGACATTACCAGTGATAGATTTTTATGGAAACAGCTTGACTGCAAATGCGCCGAACGGCGCGGGAGGGTCTAAGTCAGTAAGAAAAGCACATTAGGTTTTTGAAATAAAACTTTTTAATAGCAGGAAAATGCACTGCAGATACGTCAGAATAAGCATTTTGTTGGCTTTCAATACCAGAAATATTGCTTGGCGGCGGGGCTACGCCCCGCGCTGGGGGAGCGCCAGGAGCTTGCTAGTAATGGCGGGGAATCTACACTTTTTCCACAACTCCAGGAAAAACATATTCTAGGGCACAGTAAACGTCTTCCGAAAAAATAAAGGGTCAGAATGTAATAAAGATTATGTACACACACACATATAAATACATATAAAAAAATTTCGCCGTGAGGGGGGTCGGCCCCCCCCCCCCAAAACCCTCCCCGAAAAAAAATCGTGGCTACGCCTATGAATCTCCGTGTCCTGTGGTATCAAGTCGTTAGTCAAACTATCAATACAACAGTATAGGCAACACTTTCGACACGAGCACGTCTCTTCTTTATGTATAGTCGGAGATAGGGTGGTAGTTGTTAATAGTTTGTACTTCTTAGTTTCTGACGGAGATAGGGTGGTAGTTGTTAATAGTTTATACTTCTTAGTTTCTGACGGAGATAGGGGGGTAGTTGTTAATAGTTTATACTTCTTAGTTTCTGACGGAGATAGGGGGGTAGTTGTTAATAGTTTATACTTCTTAGTTTCTGACGGAGATAGGGTGGTAGTTGTTGATAGTTTATACTTCTTAGTTTCTGACGGAGATAGGGGGGTAGTTGTTAATAGTTTATACTTCTTAGTTTCTGACGGAGATAGGGGGGTAGTTGTTGATAGTTTATACTTCTTAGTTTCTGACGGAGATAGGGGGGTAGTTATTGATAGTTTATACTTCTTAGTTTCTGACGGAGATAGGGGGGTAGTTGTTAATAGTTTATACTTCTTAGTTTCTGACGGAGATAGGGGGGTAGTTGTTGATAGTTTATACTTCTTAGTTTCTGACGGAGATAGGGGGGTAGTTGTTAATAGTTTATACTTCTTAGTTTCTGACGGAGATAGGGTGGTAGTTGTTGATAGTTTATACTTCTTAGTTTCTGACGGAGATAGGGGGGTAGTTGTTAATAGTTTATACTTCTTAGTTTCTGACGGAGATAGGGGGGTAGTTTTTAATAGTTTATACTTCTTAGTTTCTGACGGAGATAGGGGGGTAGTTGTTGATAGTTTATACTTCTTAGTTTCTGACGGAGATAGGGTGGTAGTTGTTAATAGTTTATACTTCTTAGTTTCTGACGGAGATAGGGGGGTAGTTGTTGATAGTTTATACTTCTTAGTTTCTGACGGAGATAGGGGGGTAGTTGTTGATAGTTTATACTTCTTAGTTTCTGACGGAGATAGGGGGGTAGTTGTTAATAGTTTATACTTCTTAGTTTCTGACGGAGATAGGGGGGTAGTTGTTAATAGTTTATACTTCTTAGTTTCTGACGGAGATAGGGGGGTAGTTGTTAATAGTTTATACTTCTTAGTTTCTGACGGAGATAGGGGGGTAGTTGTTAATAGTTTATACTTCTTAGTTTCTGACGGAAACCTGCCTTTTACCTGCCTGAGAGGACCACTTCAGGGGCCGATTTTGAGTTAGTGTTTCTATATAAACTGTGTTTGTAACCTTCTTTCTTATAACTATGAAACGTCTGAGCAGTTCCAAAGTAGGAGTTACGTTCTTTGCTACGAGAGCATACCGTTCTTAAAGCAGACGATGTTAAATTATTCCTTTTAAATTTTGATGAGGGTGATGGGTGACCGGTACACAGCCTGCAATGGAACTAAAATGCTGCAGAAAGATCCTAGGTATCCGCATCACAATTGAAGACATTAAAAACATGATTAATAGAGCGAGTGGATCCCACGATTACTTGCTAACCACTGTAAAAAAAAGCAAACTTTAACTCTATGTTCATATGACAAGGTCCTCAGGGCTCGCTAAGACCTTCTTTCAGAAAGCATTACCCGGAAAAAGAAGAAGAGGCAGACAGAGAAAGCGATGGGAAGATAACATCAAAGAATGGACAGGCCTATCAGTGAGTGAAATTCTATCCAAGGCAAGGGACAGGGAGAAATGAAGAAAGACGGTTGATAGATCTTGTGTGGTGCCCCAACGGTTGTTTCACAAGCTTTGTCCTGAACGGAACACCTTGCACATTCTGAGTATTTACTGGAACACTTTGCACATTCTGAGTATTTACTGGAACACTTTGCACATTCTGAGTATTTACTGGAGCACTTTGCTTATTTTTTTAAGAGAGGTTCATTTACGGGTTGCCTATTAGTTAAGTATTCCAGTAGTTTGAAGAATACCTATTCGGGCCTCACGGAACACAGTTTGGGAAACACCGAACTAACGGATAGGTGCTATGTAAAACAGAAAAACGTTTATTAGATATATAACCACGAATTGAAAACCCGATGACTCCTTTAGAAACCGCGGCCTTAACCTTGTTTATCGCCGTCAAAACAATATTGGCGTTATATTGTAAACAAAGAATGAAAACAGACTTGTGGATTGTATTGTTTTATTTAGATGTTTTAAATAGAGTCTCCGATGACATCTGTTTGTATAGCGATAGAACAACACTAGTCGAGAGCCTCAATTATTTCCCTTTTTACATAAATTGAATGTCTAGACCGCTGAAATTCAATGTTTTTTTTACTAGCCAGAAACTTTTTTATTTCCTTTGTCCTTTCTTTTTAAACAAAATCCTCAAAATGTAAATGTTTGCATGATAATTCTTTGAGAAATTGGTTTCGACACTCTATCCAAGAACTGTTTCTCAATTAGGCGTTGCTAAGGCTACAACGCATGACACTGTGTGTATAAGTGTATTTGTGTTTCTGTGAACATTAGTACATGTAATAATAACATTTACATTATAACCAAGAGTGTACTAAAATTTTCGTTCATATTATCTTGTTGAAATATTTGTTTCATGAAAACTTACAACTAGTTACCAAAAAAAAACAAAAAAACAACAACTTACGACGAATCAATTGTAAGTAGGATAGTATACCAGAAGTACATACTAGAGATATCTCAATATTGAGTAACACTGGATGTTAAAAAAAAAACAACTAATGAACGAAGTAAGAATAATTTAGAACTAGCAGAGATACCCGGATGTTGCTCGTGTTGTTTCTAAAAGGTCAAACAAAGCCAATAAACTATAAAAAAAAAAGAAACAACAACATCAAACAAACATAAAATGCCGCTCCCCCCTCCCGCCATCAGCTTGAGTCAGGTGTGATTGTGTGTGGGTTCTAATATATCTTTCGGCCTCCAATAAGATCTGAGGATTTTTCATGCCACGTTTCATGAAGACAAATTAAACGGGATTGATTTCTATATATAACAGATAGACACCTAACACCATGGTTTATATATGATGTATAAAGTGCAAGTAACGAAATGCTCAACCAACTTTGTGCCGCGTACACTAAACAGAACTAAACCTGACGGATGAAAAGTTACATTTCTAAGTAAGTGCAGAACCATCTTGGAGGCACAGTGGCTGAGTGGTACAGCGCTTGGCTTCCGAGCCTGGGGAACCCAGGTTCGAATCCTGGTGAATCCCGGTATTTTTAATTTCGGGATCTTTGGGCGTCTCTGAATCCACCCAGCTTTAATGGGTACATGCCATTAGTTGGGGAAAAGCAAAGGCGGTTGGTCGTTGTGCTGGCCACATGACACCCTCGTTTACCGTGGGCCACAGAAACAGATAACCTTTACATCATCTGCCCCATAGATTGCAAAGGTCTGAAAGGGGAACATTACATTATATTACAGAACCACTTGAAATCATAGAAATATAATTTACACTTTTTCAAGGTTGAAGGATTTCCAGACTCTGAATCTGTCACTGGCTGTGACTCTGACTCTGACTCAGGGTACTTCATCTAACATTGGATGAGTTCAACAATGAAAACTTTAACTAAACTAATTATATAATAATATTTTGTACGGCTATTTTGTGTCAATAATCGTCATGTAACTATAAAAAGTGGTGTAAAAAATCTGCTACCTTAGTAACCCAGACAAACACTATGTCAACATGGTTACACTATTGAGGATGTTGACACCAAAAGTTAATCACATAATGTGCACCTAGCTTACTGTAAGAACTTATAATCTCGTATACGTTCTTGAGCTATGAAATCTTCTATAGGAAGTTATAAACTGAAAGCCTTATGAAAGCAATATAATGTTATCTAAATAATATAGGGAAAACTGAAAATAAGAAGATTGATATAGTTTGACATAAACAGGCAAACTAGACATTGTAAAGACGCCATATTGAAAGATTAATGTTACCTATAAAATAATACAAATTAATTTGAGCAACAAGCGAAAGAACTTTAAAAGCTAATTCTGCACTGCTGTAAAAGTGCTCACAAATATTAGATCATGTATTAAACTACTTCCGGATTTAGTACACTGGATAGACCAACATTGTTGCTAGTTGCGGATTGTGCATCCTTGTACGAACATGTTTAATGTGGATAGAAAAATAAAACAAAAATAAAACAAGCTAAATGTATTAAGTACTTTAAAAAAAAAAAAAACTCGCTTATATTAAAGGAACTTTCAGTGATTATTGTCACAGGTAGACAGTTTTCAATGTTTGTCGGAGTGCGTATTTGAGAAGAGAACACTATTCAATGGCTGGCACATCTCTATTAGAAGGCTTTATCTTCCGTTATCTTTGCACATTTTTCGTATAAAACTAAATTAACTAATAACGACTAATTGATTAACTAATTGTTTTTTTTTTATTTACTCATGTTTTCATCGACAATGATTAATTGTGGAAAGTTTCAACATGATCCGAGAATAGGAAGTAGCAGAAATAAAACGTGTAAAATACTTTCACCAGACAGACAGACGGACGAACAAAGTTGATATAAAGATAAGCTTATTTCTTCTTGCAGTTCGAGTCGAATCTCATGAATCATAGCAAATGAATATTTTTTACTTGCATAAAAATGAAAATTTATAAACAATTTTGTTTTGCCTAAACATGTGTAATAGGGTTGGCAATACTCACAATCCAAAATGTGAAGTATTAAATCTAGTAGCAGCAAGGATTGTTGAAGATCAGGGCCGGACTTATGTAATTGGAGGCCCTACTGTGGCTCCAAAATGAAAAAGAAAAAAAAAATTAAGACCCAAAAATACGCATTGAATTAAAAACCTTCCTGTATCTAGATCTAAATCAACAAATACGTTAAATGTGCTTCAAGGACGATTCATGATTACAAGACGACAAATAATGTTTGGACATTTCACGAAAAGAAGAAAACGATGCTCTTCTAACAAATGTAGTTTAAGAGGAGAGACTTAGGTTGAGGCTAGGAGACTTACAGCAATAGAGATCTGCTATGTTTGAGATTTGATTCATGTTTCGCTTTTTTTTGTCTACAATTTATTTTCACCTAAGTCCTGTTCAAAGCCTCTACCGATTGGAGGCCTTAGGCGGCTGCCTACTTTGCCTGTGCACCGCCCGGCCCTGTGAAGATTCTCATACATGGCGGACAAACTGTAAATAGCAGCTAGTGTATCCGGTGTACAAACTCAAGGACGTGTTCATAAGCTGTTATTGAAAATGTACTAGTAGCATACGCCGTTATTTTGCAGGGCCGGCCTTAGGCCAATGCAACCTATGCGACCGCAGTGGGCCCCGCACTTTCAAAGGACCCGCACTAATTCTAAGTGTAAATTATTAAATTAAACCATTTTATTACTTATAACAGAATTCCCACAGCCTCCTGATTTACCAGATTCTCATTGAAATCTCCTGAAATTGCAAAGAGTAAGAATTGCAAAATATACGAAAAAGTCAATGAAATCTCCGGAAATTATTAAAATCTTTGAAAACTGAAAAAAAATAATTCCAAAAGTATATAGACAAAAATTGTCGTTTTGGGGTGTTATTTAATATGGAAAACGCTAATCCTACGCGTTATAAATAAAAACGGCATTAGGCTATGCATTACCCGTAATTGTGTAATCTGATGAAAGAAGCTTCTCGCGCCTCAAACTAATGAAGAATTACTTGAGGTCAATAATTCTCGTAGGTAGATTGAAACATTTGGTAAATCTTGCTATTGAGCGTGATCTATGCAGGAAATAATTTTTTTATGCTGTACTGTATGACTTAGCTACACGCAAGTAGTAAAGTAGTTCTGTACGTAGTAAAGAATGAATAAAATGAAAAGACGAATTTATTTTCTTATTAAAAACTCTTAAATTTCACTTATTATCCGTATCCCTACCCAAACTTGGCCCCGCGAAATCCGTTTCGTATAGGGCCCCACAACGGTTAAGTCCGGCCCTGCTATTTAGTGACGGGTGAATATAGAGTAGTTACTTGTTCTCCTCCCCCCTCCTCTTTTTTTTCGACGCTAAAACTACGTGGGGTAGAAATAAAAAAAAGAGTGATCTTTCCATAACTTCTTGGTCACAACGGTTAAGATCGGCCTTGCTATTTTGTGACTGGCGATAACTACTTGTTCTCCCCTCCCCTTGGTTTATTTTTTCGTTGGGTAACACTAGTCCGACTTGCAGAAATAAAAGAGTGATCTTTCCTTTATTTCTTGCCCAAACTCTTGAGCCATGAAGAGAATTATATATATATATATATTGTGCATATTTTTTGAACCGCTCATACCAATTTTCTAAACTCAAAAGAATAATTTCAATATAAAGGAGACATTAGACTTTCACTCTATGACTTCAAACTTATATCAATACAAATGGGCAACTAAGTAATAGCCCTATTACCTGTAGAAGGTTTGATGGGAAGAGTGCCATGCATTGGGATAGTGTTACAATTAGAGCCCAATTCTATTTTTTTTAGTTGACAACACGCAAGCTCAATTTAGCGTCCTAGACATTGGCTAGTTTATCTCCAACATAGATGTGCTAGTCTTTGAGTAACATACATAACATCGTCTAGAAGTTACTGAGGTTAAATTGTTCTGAGTAACACACATAACAGCGTCTAGAAGTTACTTAGGTTAAATTGTTCTGAGTAACATACATAACAGCGTCTAGAAGTTACTGAGGTTAAATTGTTCTTAGTAACATACATAACAGTGTCTAGAAGTTACTTAGGTTAAATTGTTCTGAGTAACATACATAACATCGTCTAGAAGTTACTGAGGTTAAATTGTTCTTAGTAACATACATAACAGTGTCTAGAAGTTACTTAGGTTAAATTGTTCTGAGTAACATACATAACATCGTCTAGAAGTTACTGAGGTTAAATTGTTCTGAGTAACATACATAACAGCGTCTAGAAGTTACTGAGGTTAAATTGTTCTGAGTAACATACATAACAGCGTCTAGAAGTTACTGAGGTTAAATTGTTCTGAGTAACATACATAACAGCGTCTAGAAGTTACTGAGGTTAAATTGTTCTGAGTAACATACATAACAGCGTCTAGAAGTTACTGAAGTTAAATTGTTCTGAGTAACATACATAACAGCGTCTAGAAGTTACTGAGGTTAAATTGTTCTGAGTAACATACATAACAGCGTCTAGAAGTTACTGAAGTTAAATTGTTCTGAGTAACATACATAACAGCGTCTAGAAGTTACTGAAGTTAAATTGTTCTGAGTAACATACATAACAGTGTCTAGAAGTTACTGAGGTTAAATTGTTCTGAGTAACATACATAACAGCGTCTAGAAGTTACTGAGGTTAAATTGTTCTGAGTAACATACATAACAGCGTCTAGAAGTTACTGAGGTTAAATTGTTCTGAGTAACATACATAACAGCGTCTAGAAGTTACTGAGGTTAAATTGTTCTGAGTAACATACATAACAGCGTCTAGAAGTTACTGAGGTTAAATTGTTCTGAGTAACATACATAACAGCGTCTAGAAGTTACTGAGGTTAAATTGTTCCTCCTTTTTCTTACATCTATTTCTGTTTTCGTTTTCCTTGATGGAATCCTGTATAATCAAATTTCATTAACGGCCACAATTACTTCGAGCGAAGATTCATTTTTAATCTTTTTTTTTTTTAACTGATAATTTTTGTTGTTGTTTAAGTTTCAATTTATTTTTTTGCTTGGCCACATTAAAGTATTAGCCAGAGACATTGATTTCTGATCACGTGCGTTCAGATCTTTCTTGGTGTTTCTATATAGGCGAGTGCAGTGACTGTATTTCATGTAGCACTGGCCACTGATAACGGACACCCTCCCAACCGCTGTAGTACAGAAAAGGACAATGCCGGGCTTTCCTCAGGGTGCTTTGTTTTTGGGCTCGCCTTTAGTCCTAATGTAATCGAGACCATTCGAGATACAAGGCTTTAACACTGACCAGCAACGTTGCAACCCGTGGGCTGCTTAGAACCAATAGCTCGTGTCCACGTAGTAGAAACCTGTGACGTGGCAACGAGCCATTGGTCTCCACTGCCCACAGTTTGCGTGGTTGCAGGTCAGTGGTCAGGTCTTCTATGACTATTGGTCTCGATGTAATGCGACTTGAACCACTGAAAACAGGTGCTAAAAAGTGGCATTTGCTTTCATCCATTTCAGAAACAACAATTTTAACAGACCGGCTTAGGGGAGTTTCCGTTGACCTAGAGTTACAAGAGACTTAGTCTCAATTATTACAACAATTACTAATTTGGCATGAGCTTTGTACTGTCTGCTCAATGGGCTCGAGTTTGGATCTTTTTCGCCTCACCATTGAAAGACGAAATAAACTTTATCCCTTATGGAACGTCCACGTCACCTATTTTTATAATAGTCAAACGTGCTTATTTGTACATCGTTATACTATTAATAATAATAAGGCTTGTCTTTGAGTCCGAAGATTAATGAGGAATGCAGTATTTCCCGTGGCTGCGCAGCCCCAGATGTGACCTACATATTTTGCCACATCGACCACCAGGGCAAGCATAAACATTGTCCCCGGTGGTCGATTAAGATTTTCTTTTCGCCGTCTGCATCTGTCCTCGGCAGCGGATTTTCTTTTGGTCTCAAATGTGGATCCCGCGGCCTTTGTGAGTGACCTCCAGCATGCAGCCAGGTACTCTCTTCTAGGTCAGCTAAGGCAAGTTGGCGCCTAAGCTGATATTTGAAGCGTTTCCGTGGGGCACCTCTGTTACGTCGACCACCTTTAAGCTCACCAAAAAAGACTGCCTTTGACATACGTTCGTCTCCCATACGGGTTACGTGCTCAGCCTTACTCATAGATACATAGAATTATAGAAGAAGACGAATTATATAAATTGAAGAAGAATTTTTTGTCTAAAACAGAAGATGGTGTGATTCAGAAACACTACCCTTTGTTATTTTAAGATTATTAGAAATGAAAATGTTGTACCACTAAAATTTAAATGTGTAAAATAAATTAACATCATCTTTTATGCTTCGAATTTAGGGAATAACTTTTTTTTTTTGTTTAATGTATATTTTATTGTCAGTTTTTCATAACAGATCCAGAGTGTTTTCATTTGTCCTATTATTTTTTAAGTTAAACATTCAACTGAAATTGACATTATCCTTGCATGTTTAACAGAGCTTAAGTCATTGATTAACATGCATGACAAGATTGACACATGAAATGTAGGGCATAATTATCTTCTTTTTTGAAGTAACTTCTGTAACCTATAAGATAACATAAAACAAAGAATCTATTATTAGTTACAATAGCAATAGTTAAATTTCAATGTGCTACGCTTTTTTTAAAGAATAAAAATGCAGCCACCAGTAGAAAATATAAGATTAAAGCCTCGAATCAGTTTACTTTACACAACAAATGATTTGATTCATTCCCAATGAATGTGCAAAATGGGATTGTAAATTTATATTAGCTGTGAATCCATATTACGGCTATACAAAAGTCTAGTATCACAATTATATCAATTTAATTTAAGTGATTTTTATTGAATTGCTATCACTTCTAATCATAAATTAACTTTTTTTTTTCTTTGTTGGTAAATGATTTGTTGAGATTTGGAGATTTAATCTCTTTATGGTACTTACGTTAAATAAGTTATTTCTCTCTCTCACGCTCTCTATCTCTCGCTCCTTTTCTTAGGTCTTTTTTCGTTATTTCTCTCTCTCTCTCTCTGACTTTTTCTCTCTCACTTCCTATCACATTCTTTATGTGTTTGTCTCTTAAACAAATTGATTAGTTTTGATTAGTGAGACCAAAGACAAAAATGGAAACTGTCACTTTCGGAAATATTTTATTTGATTAGACTTGACATCTAAACATCACGATGATTTTAAACACTTGAGTGTTGGTTTAAACGTCTACGTCAACTGTTAAAGAGGACATCTTTGTCATTAAGTATTCATAGGAGCAGGGCCTGTGGTGCTACGAAGAGCAGGATGCCAGGACATACGCTGTGTTATCAGCAGCAGACGCCTTGGCTGGCTTGGCCACGTTCATAGAATGCAAGAAGGTCGACATCCACAAGACATTCTTTATGGCGATCTAATAGAAGGCAGGAGAGCCGCCGGTCGCCCACTTTTACGGTATACTGATGTATGCAAACGTGACTTGAAGATCTTCGAAATCGACACTAGCAGCTGGGAAAAAGTGGCACTGGATAGATCCACATGGAGAGCGAGCATAAAGGAAGGGTCCCAGATTGCAGATGCCATACACAACAGTAGTAGAAAGAAGGGTAAAAATGCAACGGCACCTGGTAATTACATATGCCCAACCTGTGTCCGAAGCTATGCATCAAGAATTGGCATTTTAAGTCGCACTAGAAGTTGCAAAGGGAGAAGATCGTCTCTTGAGACGTGAAAAGCCACACAAAGGGCCGGTATTATGGCAGTGCAGACTGTGCAGCCTCCCACTGCCTCAGTCTCATTGGGAGCCTCCCATGGCTGCAGTCGTATTGGCGTCTTCCTTCGGCCCCAGTCTAATAGGGTATCTCCCAGGGCCACAGTCTCATTGGGGGCCTCCCACGGCTTCAGTCTTATTGGCGTGCTCCTTCGGCCCCAGTCTAATAGGGTACCTTCCAGGGCCTCAGTCACATTGGGGGCCTTCCACGGCTTCAGTCTTATTGACGTGCTCCTTCGGCCCCAGTCTTATTGGGTACCTCCCAGGGCCTTAGTCTTATTGGGGCCTCCCACGACGGCTTCAGTCCTATTGGCGTGCTCCTTCGGCCCCAGTTTATATGGTACCTTCCAGGGCCTCAGTCTCATTGGAGGCCTCCCACGGCTTCAGTTTTATTGGCGTGCTCCTTCGGCCCCAGTCTAATAGGGTACCTCCAGGGCCTCAGTCTCTTTGGAGGCCTCCCTTGGCCTAAGTGGGATTGGAGATGAAATGTCTGTAAGTTCTTAGTCAATAACGAGGTATTTGCAGACGACGCTCACATTGAAGGGGTGGGGATAGAAAACAAAAACAGCAACAAAAAATCAAAATAAAAAAAAATTCTTTTTAAAAAAGGTTATCTATGGGTAAAAAGTCCAAAGAATGTAGACGTTATTTCCCTTTTTCGATATCAAACAAAAAAGTAATTATTAATAATTAATTAACTAATTTGTTAATTTTTTACTGGATCCATGTTGTGCTAAGTAAAAAAATTTTTTTCGAAGTTTCAACTTGATCTTAGAGGAGGTGTGAGAGATAAAAAATCTACAATTATTTAAGGGGACAAAACCCTACATATTTAACAATATATGTGACTATTGAAGGGTTAGTTTCCCTTGTTGCTATCACAATTAATTAATAAGCAGTAATTAAACGACTAATTGATCAATTACTTTTTATTTATTTACGTATTGCTCGCTCCAATAAATAAATGTGCAAAGTTTCAACTAGATCCGAGATTGGGAGTGGGAGAAATAACGTGTTCAAACTTTTGACCAGACAGACAGACAGACTGAGTTGATATAAACTTTGTGAAAAGTGTGTGTGTGTGTGTGGGTTGAGTTATCACTAGTAAATGTTTTAAAACATTGTCATAGAAGGAAAATCAGACAGCATCAACCATGGAGAAAATTTGCCTAACAATGATTCCCATAACAAGAAGAGATAGTTGAGCACCATAGTGACAAAGCATACATGTATTTTTATGTTTAGTGAGTAGCCTAATACTTTCCTTATTATCATAAGTTAATCGACTTTATTTCTATACAGAGAAACGCATTTAAAAATATTGACAGTTATTATTATAAATTATTAAAGCAAACAAGAACAGCAATGTCGAGTGTATATTATGTAATCAATAACGTGTCAACTGGAATTGTTCTCTAGTCTGTTCATGCCGTGTCTAACCAAAGATCTTTCGGTGTATATAAAAAAAAAAGACTCTTGTCTCTACTAATCATTTCCATAGACTCATTAGCTGGTCCAAGTATTGCCCAATGTCTGGACCCAAAGATAATTCAATTATTGTGTTTTGTTCAGGATGGACATCATCGGTAACATGTCTTGACTAGATTCTATAAGGTTTGTTGCGTGGTCATTTCAACAGTATAGCATACATTAGTTTATAGAAACCTCGAGTGGTCAGTTATAAAGTATATAATACATCTTCAGAAACCTCGAGTAATCAGTTTAACAGTTTACATCTCTAAAAACCTCGAGTTATCAGTTCAAAAATATATAATACATCTCTAAAAAACCTCGAGTTATCAGTTCAAAAATATATAATACATCTCTAAAACCAAGAGTTATCAGTTCAGAAATATATAATACATCTCTAAAACCAAGAGTTATCAGTTCCGAAATATATAATAAATCTCTAAAACCAAGAGTTATCAGTTCCGAAATATATAATAAATCTCTAAAACCAAGAGTTATCAGTTCAGAACTTGTATCATAATGTCTTGAAACTGAGTGTAATATTTCCAACACTACTTCTTTAGAAACCAGAACTGGGCTATATTTTCTTGTGTTAGCTTGAAAGAGTATTCGTTTCTTTATATCCCGTTCTCAAATTTTGTTTTGTGAGGGAGTGCTAAAAATAATATCAAGGGCTACATAAGTTTGAACAGTTGATCTACCACGTTGAGATATTAACATAGAAATTGGGTTTAAAATGAAAACCCAAATTTAACTAGAATGTAAAGATATCACTTAATGTTAAATGTAAACGTATTTTAAGGATAACTTTAAAAACTGCAAACAAAAAAAAAAAAAAAAACCTAACATTAACTTTCTTACTTGGGGGCGACGAAAAAAAAAGTGAAACCTGTTGTATTTATCATGTACTTGGGAACAACTAAGCCCTCTGCATGGATGAAACCAGAGATCTAGCTTTCCATAGGATTATATTTTATTCTGCTATTTGGTCTCAACAATTTCAATAAATGCCAAACAGGTCTAGAACGTAAAATAAAACAAAATAATTACTTCTTGATATGCAAGAAAACACTGTATAGCAATTAGTTTGTGTGTGTGTGTGAGTGAGGGGTGTTTGGGGGATGTGAGGCATATAGCATTTCATAGGTCAAAAGTATCTGTTTATATAGATTACCTAATTACTATTTCATTAATTAAATGATTAATAAGTAAACTCATTAGGGATTCTCTAAATGACACGGTCGAGTGGCCAGGGCCTTAGTATTGTCTAAACCTATCAGCTAATATGGAAACACGGTGTAGATTTGGTAGGCTTATATATGAATAAATGTCCCCTATCATTCGTTGTCTCTATTTCTATTACAAACCGTAGACTCTCTCTATCGTTCCGTCCATCTAAGCAAACACAGTCATATTCACGTCTCAACTCTCGTTCTCTGCCTAAATGAAAAAAAAAATCTTTTTCTTCAATATTTGGGTGTCTGCAAAATCCCTACTTAAGTTAGCTTCTCTCTCTCTCTCTTTCTCTCTCTCTCTCTTCTTCTCTCTCCTATCTAAACACCTCTCCTTCTCGAGCCCTCCTCGCCATCCAATCCTCCCCCCCCTCCCCGTTCGTTTGTCCTTCACTGCGATGTTGTGTCCACATTTCTCATAACGAGGCTACCACATCCGGGGGAGAGTGGGTGCACTCCTGTCGCCCTGTCATAATAAATATATTTTTAACAGACGTCAATTTGATTCACTTACCGCCTTGTATCACCCAACAGCGTCTTCACGTGTCTCATTAATTTATTCCGAGAGCACTACGCCTTGTCTTGGTTGTCACCGAGGATATTTTTGTATTTAGTAGGCCTACCGCTTCTCTGTCTCAAAACTGTTCCCATGACTGACATTAAGTTAACCATTTCGGACATTGATTTCTACAGCTTTAAAAATGCATGTCTTTTCAAATAGATAACATTTGACGGAGTTTTAAACTACTGCCAGGGAATGTTCGTACAATGTTTGACATGTTTCGGACCCTCAGAGTTGAAGTTAATTTACTTCCTAGTCCAAACGTCCCGCAGGACGACGGGGGATGAGCGGGCGGTGTATGAACTTAGGAGCATCAAGAAGTCCAAACGACAGTCCAGCGCGCATACCACACGACTAGGATAGGAAAGGCCACCGCGGTACAGCAAATAAAATAATTTTTTAAAATTTAAAGCAAAAAAATTATAATGAATCTGAAAGGCCCCAGTTGTATTTGTTTCCAAGCCTCTCAGCTCCAACCTAGCACCGTCTTTGTTTCTGAGCATATTTCTAATCATTAAAGCTAATTATTTTCAGCCTTTGATTTCTTTATGCTGAAAAGCAGAACAATTCAGTTGGGAGTTTCCCTAATTGTATGCTTTCACGTTCTGCATGCTTGCATCTATAGCATAGATCCCTATTATATTCACGCTCTCCAATGAGGGGCTTATATTAAGATACACACTTGTCAATACGTTGAAGATAAATGGATTAAAAAAAAATGCGATTTTTAAATGAACTCATTGAGCTCAGGAAAAAAAAAATGTCTTTAGTATGAGGCTATAATGAGCTAAAGCATATATTTTAGTTACGGATGTTTGTATTGATAGGACACACCTTGCATTCATTAGTAATAATACAGTGTACATGCTAATGTAATTCTATTGTTTAGTTTATGTTTTTTAATGTTTTTTAGTTATTGTAACTATTATGGTCTACCTATATTTGGCAACGTATTTTCAACTATTAGATTTTCATCTCTTCATTGCTAGTTGGTGGTAACTGGCTGAACCGAAATAGCTTCAAATTTTTCCTAGAAATTGGATAGTTTATGTCTTTCTTATCTAATCTTCTATCTAATTAGCCATTCAGTAAACCTTAGAATTTGTCAATATTAAAATTAAATGTAACTTACGTCGTTTTTAAAGCAATGCTTCAGCGGGAATTTCCGCATTCGAGAGATAGATAGATAGATAGAGAGAGAGAGAGAGAGAGAGAGAGAGAGAGAGAGAGAGAGAGAGAGAGAAAGAGAGGTAGTGACAGAAAAGGAGATATAGTATGGGTAAAAAAAAGAATATGCTTTGAAGCTAATAAAGCAAAAAAGATGTGAAATGAATGAATTACATTAGCTCATTATAAAGGCGGCATGTTTTTATTGAATAGCGTGGCATCAAAGAAGTAACGTTGTCTTTGTATGATTACGGAAATAATCAATACTTAATCACGTTAAAAGACTAATCTATCCAGATTTAGACTGTGACTAATTTATTGACGTTGTTCACAGTTTTGACCACAAGAAAATAAAAATCAAATCAAAACTCAAAAGTACACTTCCTACCCAGCAGGTTGTACACTTCCTACCCAGCAGGTTGTACACTCCCTACCCAGCAGGTTGTACACTCCCTACCCAGCAGGTTGTACACTTCCTACCCAGCAGGTTGTACACTTCCTACCCAGCAGGTTGTACACTCCCTACCCAGCAGGTTGTACACTTCCTACCCAGCAGGTTGTACACTTCCTACCCAGAAGGTTGTACACTTCCTACCCAGCAGGCTGTACACTTCCTACCCAGCAGGTTGTACACGTCCTACCCATCAGGTTGTACACTCCCTACCCAGCAGGTTGTACACTTCCTACCCAGCAGGTTGTACACTTCCTACCCAGAAGGTTGTACACTTCCTACCCAGCAGGTTGTACACTCCCTACCCAGCAGGTTGTACACTTCCTACCCAGAAGGTTGTACACTTCCTACCCAGAAGGTTGTACACATCCTACCCAGCAGGTTGTACACTCCCTACCCAGCAGGTTGTACACTTCCTACCCAGCAGGTTGTACACTTCCTACCCAGCAGGTTGTACACTTCCTACCCAGCAGGTTGTACACTTCCTACCCAGCAGGTTGTACACGATGAAATGGGACCAAGAATGAAGAGTAGAGATAGAAAATAGGGGTTGCTTTTTAAACATACGGAACGGCACAATTGCCCTCAAATAATGAATAATAATAAAAATAATATTAATAACTATTCTAGATCTATGTCGTAGTGAGAATGAATCCATTTTGGTCAAGAACAGTAAGCAAATATCACAGACCTATATATGATATAATATATATATATAGGTCAGTGGAAAATACTTATTAAAACGATGCAGATATGCGAATTTTAACGATGGCGTTTAGAGGACACAACGATAAATAAGATCAGAAAAATTTAGAAATAAAAAAAATGCACCGAAAAAGTGAGTGACATTCTTTTCTATTCAATTCTTTCTCTTTTTCCCCCACTATTTACATAAATCTTTTCCACTCTATTTGGTGCCAAACCCTATAATTGACTCCCTCATTCTTTTGACACAATCGAAGAGTTTAAATGGGTCTGATGGAATGTACTTTTAGAAACTTATGAAACAATAAAATGGTTTAATCTTTATTAACAACAGTAAGTATATCTTCACTTAAACCTAGCATTTGAGCTTGACCACTTAATTGACAAATATTTATCTTACTCATAATGGCTCATATCGTAGGCCGCAATATATATATCACTTAGGACTTTGGATGTTCCAAATGTCAAGCGTTTCTATTGTAACTTAAATCCAGACATAACATTGCAATTTTAATCATTGAAGTGAATGAGATAGAAGAAAGTCTCTATCACTCGTTCAAGTCAGGCATGAAGATGATTCCGATATATGTGTATGAACAACGCCCAAATGTCTGCAGATATTAAAGATTTTGTATAGAAAGAAACATTAGCCCACTTATCTAAATAGCTCATGTCAAAAACTCATGTCAAAAAATTCTCCCACCCAAAACTATATCAAACAAACAAAAATAGAAATGAAAACATTAAAACTACAACATGGCAACTAGAAGACGTTTTAATGTGTTGGAGAATATAGAAGCCAAAGTCATACAGCTTGAACATACAAAACTAGCCTTGGCTAGAATTCAACACTAACTAGATCCTGTGCCGGATTTACGACTGTGCTAAGACGTGCAGCCACACTGAGCCTTGCGCTTAAAGAGGGTCTTTACCTTTCAAAAATAGGTTATACAGATTTTGAGAATAAGCTTATTAAAAATTCAAAAGGAAAGAAAATGATATTTACATTTAGAAGTACTCAATTTTCTTTCTCATAAATACACCATGCTTATAGATTTATTAACATTATTATTTAAATTTGTATTGAAACTTTTGGAAGGTACATCCTCCCCCACGATAGAAAATTCTGCTGATTGCCTCAACATTTAAAATCTGGCACTGACTAAATCTATTTATTTATTAAGTGCAAGCTGTTTTTTTTTAAATGTTCATACATCCCCCAGTACCACGGACACAATAGATTGACCAACACATACACACCTATTTCCTTTGCGCTGGACCACACAGCAAAGAAAAGGTTTGCTCGCCCTTCGTTATATCACAATGTCTTATGACCAAAATTACAAATTATGACCACCCCTTTCCCGCTGTTTCTTCCGGAACCCTCACAAAAAATAATCGTGTGTGTGTGTGTGTGAGTGAAGACAAAAAAAAGTCCTGTGTGTGGAGATAACCAGCGTCCCTCTAGGCTGAAGTGGGACTAGGGCTTCCAAATCAATGCGGCCCGACTCCATGTTGATGTTGCTAAAGGAATTGATCACGCAAGCTTGCTTCTTCTGTGGTCTGTGTCAATGCCCATTCAGCGTCCATGTCGTCTCGCTCGCACACCATTGACCTTGCTTGATAGTTCCTTTGAAAACAAGATTAGCGAAAGGGAAGTGAGGTTTCGCTGATAACTGCTAGGGAAGAAAAGCCAAAACTTGAAAAAGAAAATACTCAAAAGATATGTCCCAGTATTTTTGTTTGTTCATAAATCAATGACGCCGTAAAAAAATGATATCAAAACATACAGAAAAATTGCCTTCATCATTAATATCACAGAAAACTAATGTTTTAAAAAAGACAGATCTTAATTATTTAATTTTTTATAACTTTAATCTTGCATATCAGAAATCCAAACCTTTTAAATTCCATTCGATATCGCCAATGGAATACAACAAGAGTGCTTGTTGTTAGAGTTGTTATCAGTTCTGTTGATAAAAGTGTCAGTGCAACATCAAATAAACCTTTATTTGATTCTGAAAGAATGTTTTAAGAGAAACTAATATGTTTGGATGAGAATGAATGCTTACTTGACAGCTTTGTTATCTAGTTTACATGTGATGGATGTGCAACGTAATCTACATGTTTGCCACGTTTGTTAATGAAGTTGATTCCATTGATAGAACTCTTTTGGACTTGGATGCGTACTTTAACTATGTTGCCTGAATAAGAAATAAGGCAATAGCTGATTGACTTGATTCATTATTCATGTATACTACAATAAATCTACCAGCTTACTCTGTATACTAATTTTATATTTTGTTAAAAATGGTAAAGTTAGCGAAAATAGTTTTTATAAAAATTATTTTAACTATGAACCAAGTTCTGGCTAGTAACTTATGTAACTTCACTGCTATTTCATTCACTATTCCACATTAGATAAAAAACATTACAGTTTAACACTATATACTTGATAAAGACTTTCTACTGCTGTAAATGATACATTAATTCATAACTGGGAGATGTCTCGTCCTCTTTTCCGTCGCTATTTATCTATCTCTAATACTACACTACCTTCTTTTAAGCTATCGCCATAGTGTTCTTCTTGTTCGCCTATTATATGACGTCATTCGTCTGCCTGACGACGTCACTACTATTACCGTAGCTAAAAAAATACACAATATTATTTATCAACCAAAACTAACATACTCTCTATCTAAACTGGTACACAACAACCGCTTTGCTTGATTGGTTTGTGTGAAATAATTTTTCAATTCTTTCCATGTAATATAGATGAACACTGAGGGTATTCTAGTAGTTTCTATTTACAGGATACAGATATCTGGTCAAGGCTAGTGATTGAACTCTAATTTAATAAAGCATTTAATTGATTGCCATCACCTTTACATCTTCATAAGACTGTTAGATAGTTGGGGCACCACACTTGATCAGTCGGCCATTTCTCTTCATTCCTTGTGTCTTTTGACAGGAATAGTCTCTTTCATTGACAGGCTCGTCCGTCCATTCATTGAATCTGTCTTCCCTTCGCCTCTCATGTCTGCTTCTCTTTCTTTTCACTGGTACTGTTCCCTGCAGACAGGTGTATGATTGCATTGAGAATGATATTGTCGTCTTAGCATGCGCTTTTATTTAGAAATGGTTGGAAGGTCACCATGCTGGACAAGAGCCAATTTTATTCCTCTTTGGAATTCCTCGTTTGAGATTTAGTATTTGTATTGAATACCTAGACTCTTTCTTTAACATATACATTTCATGACTAGGATTCTTCTAATTCTGTAGTTATTGATTGGCTGCTAGACTATTAAAAGCAATGGTTCAAAGTTGTATAACGTTAAGATAGATCTTTGACCTCACTCTTAATCCTTGGTCTTCACCTCCACTTTCACCTATTCCTTAGTCCGTTAGAACGTTGGGGCACCACACAAGATCTGTCAAACGTCTTTCTCCATTCCTTTCTTTCAATGTGCCTTGGATAGATACCTCAGTGACCACAGAAACGAGTTATTCGAGCCTCGGTCGGTGCAGTCCCTTTTTTTCGTCGCATTTAGTTCACTACTTTGTTTTGTTTAAAATGGTGGTCCCTGGTGCTGCTTTTTATTTATGTTCAATATGTATGTACTAAATCAAGTTTACCTATTCAGATAACTCTTTAAACTTTCTAAATGCTTTGTTTTTTAAATAGGTGCAACGCCGGAATTGATGGAATAAATGAGTCTTGGTATTCTCAGACACTATGTGTGAGTCTTTGTATTATCAAACACTATGTGTGAGTCTTGGTATTCTCAGACACTTTGTGTGAGTCTTGGTATTCTCAGACACTATGTGTGAGTCTTTGTATTATCAAACACTATGTGTGAGTCTTGGTATTCTCAGACACTTTGTGTGAGTCTTTGTATTTTCAGACACTATGTGTGAGTCTTTGTATTTTCAGACACTATGTGTGAGTCTTTGTATTTTCAGACACTATGTGTGAGTCTTTGTATTTTCAGACACTATATCTGGTGACACAGATTCCACCGTGTTACCGGTATTACTTGTTTCAGTGAAAAACCAACAAAGTTCCTCTTTACTAATCAAAATAATGTTAATGCACAGGTTGAAATCATAAAGAGATTGAACACAGGCTGTGAACACATAATATAAATTAATTTTAATAGTATATTCCCAAAAGAAGATTTAATCTGTAGTATGAAATTGTTTTGACCTAGCTCGCTTGTTATTTTCCTTTTCTGTATACCTTTTTTAGAATCAACTTCTCCAACAGAAGAACGGGCGTGAATTAACATTTTATTATCGGACAGCACATTGTATTAAATTCAATCAAATGTAGTGGTAATGTGCACACTATTATATTGATCAGTTATAGAATGTTAAATTCGTACATCAAGTGACAAATTTTTTTTGTTTAAGAAAAATCATAAATTGCACTTTGAATAGACATGCCTAGTTTTATTATTTTATTTGTTTCATACATGGTGGCTATTTGGTGTCTCCGATGTACAGAATTAAGTCTTGTGTCAAGAGCGGGGTTGTGTAAGATGCGAGATTGTGTGTGTGTTTGTTTATTTTATTGGTTGGGGTGTGAATTGTTTTATCACGGGATTTTCAAGGGGGGACAATTAGGTTTCTAGCGGTCAGTCTAGTAGTCGGAGAGCTGACCTGGTCTGAGTAGGGTGCTGGTGTTTTGTGTATTTCATAAGAGTGATATAATTGTGTGCTTTATTAAGTATTAAAGTATTATCGATATTCATGAATATAAGGAGTTAGAGTTGATGTATACTAAGTGTTCGTATTTGAGTTAAGCAAGTATTGACAAGTGTAATTGAGAATCATACCCTAGATTATCGAGCCATATGTAAGTGTAGTAAAGAACTCACCCGAGTTCCCTTACATATTGATAAGGAAAGTATTTTAATAAACGATGCAATAATTGTGTGCACTTTTCAGTCCTGTAGAATCACATAATGAAACTATTTGATTGGTGACGTACAAAGTAATTTTTCCTATTTAGTTGACAACATTGATCTCTTACTATGTTAAGTCTTTGGCATTATTTTGTGTCAGTAGAATTCTCTTTAACTTTTTTTATATGTTACTTTTCTTTAGGATTTCTTAAATCGATACCGTATTTTTTTTTTCAATTTCAATCCTTTATAGCATTTATTGAATTTTACTTCCACGATATAAAAAAAAAAGTTTAAACAGAGTTTGTTATTGTGATTATATATTTTTTGCGAAAAATTTTATTTAAAAAGTACTTATGTAAGCTTGTTACATATAACTTAGCTTATATACTTATTTCATGAAGTTTACATTTTATTATGTTCATTTTTCTTTATTCTTTAGAATGGTGGGTAAAATAAAAAAAGAATATTCCAAAGACCCAGGCAAGAGTTACTCAGAAATCAAATATCTGGAACGCGTGGAAAACACAGAGAATGATACTTTTCCATATGTCGATCTGATTTCAAATGGCGACATGTCGTGCACGGCCAGCTCAGAGAAAACAGAAGACACACGCAAATTACGCAAGGAGCAGCCTGCGTTAGCGCTTCCAAAGTATGTGTCTTCATTGCAGGCCCGCATGAACTGTTTGTGCTACGTCATCATCTGCCTTACTGCAGCGTTAATCATCTCCATCACTTACTGTATAGTCGAAATTAGAAACCTTAAGCACGATTTGTCAAGTCTGCAGGCGACCGTCGCACAACCCCCAAAGTGGCCTTATGTCAACAGGAAGCTCATGCACCCTATGGGGTCCGGCTATGGATGGAGGGACAATGCCAGGCGAAGAAAGAGGCACAGCTCTGAGTTTGACGAAAGCTCAGTCCAGGATTGGTTGTTGGTGAATACGTTTGCGAGAAATACGGTAAGCCATTTTCAAAGCTTTGCAGTGGCGTGGCAACCACGGTACTAAGGGGTTCATTTCGCCCTGGACCATGACAAAGTGGGATCCACAGGGGTCCTTGAAAGTTAATCGTTTGTTAGTTGGAAGGAATCATAAAATTATTAAGTGTCATGAAACTATAACGTCTGAAGTGGTTACATACATTAGAAAGGGGGCGCGGTGGCTGAGTCGTTAAGCGCTTGGCTTCCGAACCTGAGGTCCTAAACTGGTATTATGAATTTTGGTATTTTTTAGGGCATCCGAGTCCACCAAACTCTTATGGGTACCTGACTTTAGTTTGGGAAAGTAAATGCTGTTGGTCGTTGTGCTGGCCACAACACCCTGCTTTTTAACCGTTGGCAAAAAAAAAACATGACCTTAGCATCATCTGTCCTATAGATCACAAGGTCTGAAAGGGGAACTTTACATACATTTGAATACGTTCTGTAAATGTACTAACACATACAGGATGACTCCTTTTTCTTTTTTTTTTGTTTTTTTTTGGGTCGCACTCCACTTTCTAGTTTATACGTGAACCCGGCTTACTAGTACCTTGCTACGCCACTGATGTATTTGAGTGTGTGAGAATTATTTGCAACAATATGACAAGATTTCGCTTTAAATACTTTCATAAAAGAATCGTGCCATTAAAAATATTCCATAAGTAATGACAAACAAATCAAGTTTTCTAGGCTTTATTTCCTTGGTAACGGGGACCTACAGAATGAATAGACGTTTTAGACCTAACTACCTTTTTTTAGTCTGAGGTATTCAGCCAAGACAATGGTATTCGGCCAAGACATTGGTTTTCCTGGCTGGCTCAGGCAACTCGTTTCATGCTCGAATATGACTAGGGAAGAAGGAGTATTTGTATAAAATATGGAACGAGAAATATGTCTGGATCTTTGTGTCTTTCTGAGTATTTTATTTGGTTTATTTTTTGTATTTGAAGATTATGGTTTGGGGGTGCCAAAGTCTTCCAAGCGATGATTACATCTCCCCAGAAATTGCGTAGGAAATATCCCCAAAAATTGAAATCTAATGTCCTAACCAGGATTTGATCTACCATCACGTCATGTATAATTACAGCTGTTGATTAATTATTTTAAACAAAAGAAGATGTGTCGATTCGTGTTTTATTTAAACTAAAGCAACCAAATCTTGAGTACATGTAAACCAGAATAGTGCCACAAAACTATCAGTATTCTAATGTCCCTTACATGTCTGCCTCTTTACTAGTCAGTAAGTAAATGGCATTCTTTGATTTGATTTTTTAAGCGCCTATTGATTTTATTTCGGCCCATTACCCATGGAAACCTTATTCATCTCTATATCTCCGCCCCCCCCCCTCCGATTGTGTGTTGTCATTGACGTGTTCAACCCGCAGAAAGTAAACATCAATAGACTTATCTTAAATATACCCTTGCTCCAATAATTCCTTCATTACGCTCTGCCTTTGTAAGGAACCGCATCTTATGATATTCCCGTCAATAGTAATATTACAGAAGGTCGTATTGAATAAGTCTACTCATGAGTTAGGATCTCATCAATACTCGTGAAGGTAAGTAATCGGTCTTAGCCTATTGATTGTACACGTATGCTAAAGGTTATTTCAATGGTTCAGGTGAAGGTATTAACCTCTCCAATACATCTTGTTATTTGGTTCTCTAGTCGGATGCTAATTTACTGCGTTATCTCATCTATGCTTTATTTTAAAAAAATACCCACACCGTTAAAATTGTCAGACTTATTGTTATTGTCCTTTGACCATTGAAACGAGACGTCTTGATTTGATAACTTGTTCCCTTTTCCCCAAATTTGTAATTTACAAGCCGACACGAAAGTTTTTCCAGATTCATTGACAATTTACAAAGAAATCCTTTTTTTTCATTTTTTAGTATTTTTATATCAACGTATATTTATTTTGTCCACTGTAGTTCGATGATGACCATCGCCATCCGTAATTCATATTTCGCTAACCAAGAGTTGCGATGACATTGAGGCCAATGCCAGGAAATAGCTAACAGGGACGCCTTCGAATAACGTGCCGCAAATATTTCAAGGATGACCTTGGAGCAGTGGACAAAAAGTGGGATGAAGCTGGATACATTACCAGTGACAGATCTTTGTGGAGACAGCGTGCCTCCGAACGGCGTGGGAGGATCGAGGTCTAATGAGTACATCATCATCATCCGTCATCCGGGGGGCGAGGGATCAAGGTGGACACAATTGAACGTTTCATGGACTATCCCAAAGAGTCCCTGAGAACTTTCAACATCAACTCTGCTTCCTAGGAGAAGGGAACAGTTGTACTGCTTTTAGTCTTGTCTTAGCTCGGAATGTTCGGCTGCACCTTGGACAAACAATTCAGGATGGACTGAGTGAAAGTTGCCGTGACATTTTTCTTCTTGTCCAAAGCTGTCCCATCACGGCGCCAAGATGCCTTATCATCTGCTCTCTTCACCAAGCTGCATGGCTCATGTTGAAAGGTTTTATAGACGCTTTGAGGATGTCCATGAAACGTTTTCATTGTCTACCTTGAGCTCGCTTTCCTTTCGTTAACTGACTCTATCGACGTACATGATCGAAGTAACTTTCCACACCCAGCCTTAAAAGCATGGGCGTAGCTAGGAATTTCGCATAATTTGGGGAACCAGGGGGCTTGACGTCTATGAGGGCCCCCTGCTTTTTGCGAAATATTTATTATTAAATGTAAGAAAAGACATTTGGGGACCCCTAAAGTGGGTCTCGGGAGATGTTCAAATTCTCTCCACCCCTCCCCCCACACTAGCAACTCCACTGCTTAAAAGTAGTTCTAGGAAAATGATTTCAACAGTAATGACCCATATTAGTAGATAACTTAATTGGCAGAAGTCTATGTCTTAAATGTGTTCAATTGGGTCTGATGCGTTATTATAGAACTCATTTAACCGCCGAGCTCAAACTCCAGTAACTGCCTCATTCGACACACACCAATATCAATATTTGAAACCAAACTTAAGGCGATGTAAAGACCGAAAGAAAGGAAACATCGTTGTAATAATGGTCTTATTGATTGTCTGTTGTTGTGTCCTTGATGTCTGAAAGACTTCATGAAATCAATGTCTACTAGTGCTGTAGAGAAGTTCATTACCAACATAGTTGTGTTCAGGTAAACACATGAGTTTATGAACACTGCATTGTCTTCTATCTTTCTCTGTTTGCATCTCGTATAACCCTGGATTTATTTGACCAAATAGAGTGAATGGAATAGCCCTTCAAACCAAGTTGGTACATTTCTAATTCACTTAATAAATATCAATATATATATATTTAAGTCTGGTGAAAAAAAAAAGAGATTATATATTAAAAGAAAAATATTTCCTATTTACAAACATTGAGTTCCAAGTTAACATTAAAGAGCCGCTCAAAGATTGTTTTGATTTATCGCACGGCTTCTGGAATGGATCAATGATCAATAGCAAGTAGGCTCGCATCGATAGTTTGAAAAATTACTAGAAAAAATGGAACATTGTTTTCAAAGAAATAGATTCATGTTGTCCAAGAAATGGCTAACGTTAGTAAGTAAAAGCATACATCGGAGAAGGAAAAAAGAAAGACTGAAAGAACATTAATAAAGCTTAATAAAGATAGAAAGACAGATATATAGACAGATAGATTTACAGATATATAGATAGAGAGGTAGATCCACAGATAGAGAGAAAGACAGACAGACAAACAGGCAGACAGACAGACAGATAGATCGATAGTTAGATAGATAGACAGATAGATAGATAGATAGATAGATAGATAGATAGATAGATAGATACTACTAAACAGACAGATAGACAGGTAGACAGACAGACAGACAGACAGATAGATAGATAGATAGATAGATAGATAGATAGATAGATAGATAGATAGATAGATAGATAGATAGATAGATAGATAGATAGATAGATAGAAAAAAAATTACGGAAACCCAACATTTAGCTGACACCACTTCCTAGGAGTTAATGTTTTAAATAAAGACATTTGAGCTTGATTATAAAATTATAAATAAGAAGTTAACCTTTGACAAAATGACAATAGCCCCTTATTGTAGCTACCAGAGCGATTGTTTTTTCTCTTAATAAATAATGAGTGGTAGATTTAAAAACAATGAAACACCGTGTCCTTCCCCTGGGAAAAAATCTGGTTAAGCGAATGTATACAATTAGTACACTTTTAATATCTTAATAATATGCCTTCAGATCTAGACTCTAGACGATGCTCAACATTTTCCTAAACATTAATTTATTAAAATCTTGTACGAGTGAGGAAATGGCTAAAGTCCGTTGAAGATAGATATTTTTTCGTTCTCTAGTCAAATTTAAATGTATTTATTTTTTTACTTTACAAAATTATAACCGTCAAACCAGAGTTTTCCTAGTGTGGCCATCGATCTTGTAGTTCTTTTCCAACGATATAAAACAACTGTTGAATTTCTTGGAAAATCGTTAGAGCCGTTTTCGAGAATCGCCAACCCAGCCAGGTTTTAGGGTTTTGTTTCTTGACGTTTCCACAAAATTACGACTGGAATAGAGGTGTTGTAATTATTTAATCAATCAATTCCAGTTTCCGTGCTTGTCGTGGTGAGCTTGTAATGATTGTCACTTTCTGACATCAAAGATATTCTTTTCTTTTGACATTAAATTGTTGAGTAATTTGTATAGACATCGTGACATTAAACTTTTGATTAATTAGTCATGCATAAACATCGTGACATTAAACTTTCGACTAATTAGTCATGCATAAACATCGTGACATCTTGACCACGTCTGCCATCTCAAAGTCCTTACATCTCTTTTGTTATCAAAATGTTTGTCTTCTGTCTGTCCCATGAAACTTTCCCCCATGAATGATTGATTTAATGTTTTCTTCTCAACAATTAAATAATGTTTGAACTAAAAGGAAGAATGTATCTAACATTTGAAAGATTTATTAAACTTGCTAACAACATCTTGAACTTAAAAAAAATGACTAGAAACTATTTTATAAGAATCATGAGGTAAAAAATAATGTATTAATTTACTTGGAAAAAAAAATAGAGGCCGTGTTTTTATGAGTTGATTGAAAGTAATACAAAGTTAGAAAATGTAGAGCAAAAAAGATTCTGAAAGAAAAAAAAAAAACAACTCATTACATTTTTGAGAGCAGTATAATGATAGCACGTGTGTGTAATCTTCCGGTCACATCAGCAACGTCTTACAATGAGAACTTGCAATAAAAACCTTCGTTAAAAACCTCATCCGACAATCTCTTTGAACCAGGAACATTTTTTGTTTTGTTTCTTACCGAACGATCTTTCTGCTCTGATGAACTTTAACCCTTAACAACACCCCCTTTCCCGCGCAATTTTATTTCCTCGTGTGGTGGTTATATATAGAGCATAAGAAGTGGAAATTATATCATTATTGAACGAGGGCTAGAGGTTAACTGTATCCAACAATCTTCATCCTCTTGGAGCTACTGATGGTGCGGGACATAATGATCGTGTCCAACAACCGAAAGGTTGTGACACTCGTACAAAGAAAGATCAATGCTCTGTTGTAGTATTTACTTTTCTTTTCTTTGTCAATGTCATCGGGCAGACATTTCTGTCGGAACTAACAAAAGACACTGTGCAGCTGTAGGTGTCGTCTACATGTGTGTTTGCGTGCCCGTGAGCCAAGTTGTAAATAACATTAGACTTTATTTGGCTAGTAGCACGGCACACAACAACAGTCTATAGAAAGCTAAACAAACTCGATAGCTGATACATTGTCGGAGACAAACGTTGGCATCGGAGATAGCACTAAAAGGTCACAACCCTACACTGAATGATACAATGACGTACTAGAGTTGAATGACAACCAAATAACTGGGACTACTTACTGGATACCATAATCAATATTACTTGGCCTACATAGAAAACGTATCTACTAACTTTTATAAAATAATGAAATTTAAAATTTTTTAATGACTTTTACTTATAAGCTAGAAAGTCGGTTTTGTGCAATCGGAAATTTGATCGTGATTTCTAAAGCATTGGTCTTTTTGTTTTCACACGCTTCTATTCATTTCCTCATAATACTCTAATGCAGTGATGCCCAAACTACGGCCCGCGGGCCATATCCGGCCCGCGACGTGGTATCATCCGGCCCGCCGAACATCGGAACAAAGTGTAGAAAATAAAAATAGAGATGAATGGATTTCATTCAAATGTAATATAGTCCTTATATTCATATTAGTTTTCTAGACGTTTATTTTTCGGCGACCATAGTTGACAGTTATTTGTATTCATTCAAGCTGGCCGTGTCTTTGACATCTTGGGAGTATAACACAGGGCATCATTACTGCATTCTTTTGGTTCGTGTTCTTTATGTGTCCATGCGAGTAGACTCTTAATGAAGAAACTTCTAGAAAAAGTGGACAGATCTTTACTTTTTTTTTGATAATAATTCAACGTTTTAATTGTTCAGACAAAGTGGTTACTGTTTATATTTTGGCACAGCCAAAGTGGCTGCTGTTTATATTTTGGCACAGATATAGTGGCTGCTGTTTATATTTTGGCACAGCCAAAGTGGATGCTGTTTATATTTTGGCACAGATATAGTGGCTGCTGTTTATATTTTGGCACAGCCAAAGTGGCTGCTGTTTATTTTCTGGTACAGACAAAATGGCTGCTGTTTATTTTCTGGTACAGACAAAGTGGCTGCTGTTTATTTTCTGGTACAGACAAAGTGGCTGCTGTTTATTTTCTGGTACAGACAAAATGGCTGCTGTTTATTTTCTGGTACAGACAAAGTGGCTGCTGTTTATTTTCTGGTACAGACAAAATGGCTGCTTTTTTTTCTGGCTTCTTTTTAAGAGCATAACATAAAAATGACATTTGTAAACTAAAACATTAAAAAATATTTGGGCTGCAAAGAAAAAGATTGCTAATATACGCCTAGTTGAGTGATTTGAGCCATTGACGAAAATATTTAGCAAAAAGAGACAAGAAAATTAGTTGGTGGTAAAGGCGAACTACAGAGCTTCTTGCTTACAGAAATTATTGCTAAAAAAATGCAGTTAAAGCCGCCAGTCTTTCTCGCATGTCAATTGAAAAACGAGAAGAAGACATGGTACAAATCGCCATTCAAAACTAAATGAGACAACACTTGTTCCAACACAGAAGCAGATTTCGAAATGTTTTTTACTGAGTCTGAGGCAGAGCCGGCCTTAGGCCACTGCAGCCTATGCGGTCGCAGTGGGCCCCGCGCTTTCATAGACCCCGCGCTAATTCTAAGTATTAAATTAAACCATTATAACGTAAATAAATTAACAGGGTTTTCGCGACCTCCTGATTTTTCAGGGCCTCCAGGAAATCTCATGAAAAGGCAAAATACACGATAAAGTCCTGAACTTTTTGTGAATTTATTCAAATCTCCTGAAGAATAGACTAAATTGACATTGCGAGCTTTCATTTGATAAAAATTTATTGCAAAGACGAAAGTAGGCCTATTTTCTAATTCCAAAAAAAAATTATGACATTATGATTATCCCTACCCAGATTAGGTCCCGCGCGATCCGTTTCGCATAGGGCCTCGCAAATGCTAGGGCCGGCCCTGGTCTGAGGAGTGCCCCGACTGATCTGCAACTGAAACTGATTGACTTAAAAAGCTAGGGCTTATGAGATGTCATGTGATACCGACAAATATTTTCTACGCTGCATTGTCTACTAGAGCCACGGGGTTGTAATAAGCTATTTAAATAGTTTATTTCATTTTTTTTTCATCTCTTCATTGATGTGGCCCGCGACACGAGTGTCGGAAATTAAAAAGGCCCGCAGACCGTACAAGGTTGGGCATCACTGCTCTAATGGGACATTTGAATTTTTCTTTATATTAACAATACACTTCATAAAGGAATCTGCACACGGATCTCATAAGCGACTCTAAAGATTTTCCTAGAAATTAAACCGTTAATTTATATCACAAGGAAAAAAAATACTAGCTTGTTGGCCACACTTGGAAAACTCTAGTTTAAACATTGTAATTTTTCAAGTAAAAAAAAAAAATTAATTAATTAAATTTGCTTAGAGAACTAGGTCTAGGTCTAGATTCAACATCGGTTTTGGAAGGACTATCGTCACTATCACGTTGTTGAAAGGACTATTGCGTTCGGGAATTTCCGTATGTAAGGCTTCATTGATTCAAGAGTTTAATGTTCAGGAAAATTTTGCGCTTTGTCTTGTAAGTCTAGATCTAAAGGTCTATCATTGAAATAGTATAAAAAGTAGTAGATCTATACATTCACTTCACCAGGATTCTTTCTTATGGGAATGGGGGGGGGGGGAGGGGGAGATGGGGCGTGGTAAAAAAATGTTCCAATGTTTTTTTAATCTATCTATCTTGAATTAGTAATAGAAAAAAAAACTAGCTTGTATAAATAAGGTATTGTCTTTTTAAAAAAGTATTCAAATGTTTTTCTTAAGTTGCGGTCAATAGTGTGCCTCAGGACATAGTCAGCACTTGGTCCACCATTGTGTTCCTGAGAAGTCTTGCTACATTGGTAAGGAAAAGAAAGAAGCTAAGCTTAAAAAAAAAAAAAGGCGCAGAATCTGGTGGAATGTTTTTGATCAACATTGTGCAGTGTCAGCACCTGGAACATGGGATGCGTAGATTTCGCACTTCGCCGCGAGCATAAATAGATTTTAAAACGATTAAATGACATAATTATTTAAATAATAATAACTATTGTTATCAATATCTTTATACATGTTAAATCATACCTGAATCATTGCAGATTTATATATAACTATTCACAATTACACTTTTGATTCCTTAAATTCGATATACTAAAATCCTCTTTAAAGCTCTTATGGTTTTTTTAACTTTTCACTTGACTTCCAAAGGTCCGACAATTCGACTTGTTCGCCTACTTAATAAAAGGGCTTCAGAGTTTGAAACGACACTGTTTTGTTTAGGGCTATCGACCACATTTTGGTGCCCACTGACTGTGGATTCAGCCACATGAGCTGCCAATTGTGATGTTTTGTTTACCGACAATGAAATGAATAGTAACATTTAAAATGTTGTAAATAGACATTTTGGTGTGTTGTAGTTGGTGCCAAAAGTTATGCTGGTGTATTTAGAGAGAAACATGTATGTGCTTGGGAGAGTGGTACTGGAATAATAATACTAATAATAATAATAGTAATAATAATAACCATAAGCCATAACCAAGTTGCAAAGTTAATACACCAACACCTGGCTTTGACGTACAAATTGATCGGTAAGGACACTCCCCCTTATTATAAATACTCTCCGCAAGAGGTTCTCGAGTCTACTGTACATCTGCTGTACTGGGATAGGCCTATTCTGACCGACAAAACGGTAGATTTCAATCGCCCGGATCTGCTGTTCATCGATAAAAAAGAAAAAACCGCTACCATTATCGATATCGCCGTTCCACTGTCTCATAATTTAAGAAAAACTGAGATAGAAAAACAAAGAAAATATGGGAACCTAGGCTTGGAGATTAAGCGTCTATGGAAATTGTCCAAAATAACAATATACCCCATTGCTATATCAACCGAGGGGATAATAACAACTGACCTCACAGACACCTTAAGGCCCTTAACATTCCTAGGAACATCTTCGTTGCCTGTCAGAGGGCGGTACTGCTGCAGACCTGCCACATCACGATGAATTTTGTTTCTCTTTAGCGAAACTCGACCCTGGCAGCGCCAGAGAATGACTACTCGTTCATTTCTAACATAATAATAATAATAATAATTATAAATCTTTATTATCCATATAAAAATTTGTCTTATACATTACACCAAACTAAACATTATAACTATAGAAAACCAAAATATAGGCCTACAATCACACTAGACTCACTCAAAATTTACATGTGAAATGTTTTTATCAGATGGTTGAATTGTATTTTATGATTTGGTTACTAAGAGAACAAAAGAGTTTTTGTGTCTGTCTTTGTTATCGGTGTCTTGTATCTCTTTCAGTCTTTTGTGATGGTAAAATCACAAAATACTGACCCAAAGGGTGATTGTTTATTTCTAAAATCGTTTTAGCTTTCTAATTAATGTTTTTCTCAAACATCTGCCCAAATGGTTTTTTTTTTTAACCAATGACTAAACCAGGATTTTATGAAGTTTATTTTTATTTTGTAATATTCAGATTACCAGGCAGTAATATTAATTTTACATATATATATATATATATATATATATATATATATATATATATATATATATATACAAATGAACAGTGATAGGTAGAGGCCAACGTATGACCCCGGCGAGATGACACAGTAGCGAGTGTTCTGTGGAATCTACATGTACAAACAAAGACAGGATGTGACGTGTCCTCACGTGTTGTTCCAGTGGACGAATAGATCTAAGTAGGGGGACAGTTACTAATGAACAGTGACAGATAGAGGTCACTACGTGTAACCCCGGCAAGATGACACTGCAGCCGATGTTTTCTGGAATCTACTTGTATAAACAAAGACAGGATGTGACGTTTCCTCACGTGTTATTCCAGAGGATACTAGCCGTGTTTGTGCAACTTTGGACAAGCGATTAGGGACTCTATATAAGCCAGAGAGTTAATGTGAAAGTCAGTCGTATGGAGTCGTGAGTGAGCCGTTACAGTCGAGACAGACTATGTAAGACGTGTGCGGCTCTGTGGAAGAGAAATGTGTACGACTCGATGCAAGTTAACTAGGGTAGAGTTAACTGGAGTGGACTACTGTCGTTAAAGTCTATACAGCGAACTACAGTGGACTTGAGCCGTTACAGTCGATACAGTCGATGTAAGACGTGTGCGGCTCTGATTCGGTAGACTTGAGTACGACTTGGTTCAGCTTTGGGAGACCTGGAGCGACACTGGGAAGTGTGTCGTTGGTCTGTTCTGTGGAATACGGCTCGAGGAAAGTTGAGAAGAGATGAATTGCAACCAAGTGAAGAGATGAATTGCAACGAAGTATAGCTAACTGTAAACTGACAGATATTGTACATTCTTCTACGCTACATGTTACAGTAACGAATTGTTAGAGTTAATATTCATTAAAGTTATATGAAACTGAAAGTTTAGTCGTCAAGTTCTTTCAGTGTTTTTATTTGTGTGCCTACTAATACTTCTAGCCAGAAGATTGAGAAATACGTAACAATATATATATATATATATATATATATATATATATATATATATATATATATATATATATATACACGAGAGTGGGAGAGAGAGAGAGAATGCACGTAACGAGAACGAGAGAGATGGAGAGACAGAGATCTTAGAGAAAGAGAAAGAGGGAGAGAAATAAAGACAGACAGGAAACAATGGGCAAGGAATGAAGTAATAACATTTAGACAAGGTTCAATTTGAGTATTCTAGTCAAAATATCAGATGAATTTCTTTCCACATATCAATCTAAAAAAATGAGACTAAAAAAGTAAACGACTGAAAATCTAAACGCTGTTTGAAAATGAATTCTAATAGCGTCATGTTCTGTGACAACATCTCAAGAAGCCTCTCTTCTAGCACGTGCCATTAACGATCAACCGTTTGACGCCTCATTCAAAAACATCCTTGTGTCAAAAAATGTTTTGTCTGACCAATCACACGGCCCACATCATCGATTTCTTCAAAAACCTGGACAGTCATGTGACAACGATGTCCCCCCCCCCCAACCTTTTATCTTGTCCAAAAAATAAAAAATAAAAAAAAGAGAGAAAAAAAGTTCTATTTGTTAATAGTGGGTTCGCCATTTTGGAAGTCGGGGCTAAAGCACCTCCAATACATCCATTGAGTAAAGAAGACGGGCTTTAAGACACTCAGACGAGTATAGACGTTTCTGGGCGCTTGACTCCCCCCTCGCCCCAAGCCTCGCGTTTTAACAAACGGTACAAGAAGTCTTGCCTTTAATTCGATTGTGGATATCTGGAGGACAGTCGACTTTGGAGAAATGCCCGTCACTAAGGGAGGAAATAATTCTCCTCAAATAAATCTCACGACAATTCTGTTAGATGGATATCTGTGACGACAACTGAACTGTTTGGGCTCTGGCGCTCGTGACAATCACTTGATGAGCAACTTTTCTCGGGCAATCCCACCTTTAAACTAAAAGTGTACTTTTTTTTTTATTGACACATGAGTGGTTGGTTGTAGAATAGCTTGATTTGAAAGGAGAGCGTCTCATTTTGGAAAAATTTGGAGTCGATTGTTAGAAAACTTTATTATGACCACGTTACAATAGAAACTTTGCATGAATTATCAAAGTGAATAACATCATTATGAATAGGCAACCTAAGGCATAGGTTAGGGCCTACACTTGCGGGGGCGGGGGAGGGGAGCGGGGGTCAAAATTGTTTTGAATAAAAGGAAAAGGAAAAAAAAAGCCTTATGTTGATTACTAGGAGACCCATATTTCAAATAGCTTAGGCCTTTACCAGGTCTAAATCCGGCCCTGATTATGATTAAGTAATATTGTGTTTGCCTAGCCACATTTATAAACGTAACTATTATTATTGTGACTAAGTTATATTGATGAAATTAATTAAGACACATGTAGGAAAAAAATCAATGTATAGCGAGTTGCTTTGAAGAGCAGTGTTGTCCTTCAAATCACGTGACATGCGAGTTCGTAGGGCCCTCTATTCCTCTAAGTAAAACAACTGACTAAACAGGGTGTAGAATATATTTTCTTGAGGTCAATAAGTTAAATGTAACAAGTAATCCAGCGATGAACAAATTTACTTGATACATGGATCACTTGTACAAATAGAATAACTACTTAAATGACATTTTATAGTATCGTTAAGTAAATTGGTAATGACGATTAGTAAGATCAATCACAGAATAATGATTACTGATCAATGACCACTGAAAACTATCCCCATTAGATTGCTTCCTTTTTCCTACATAGTCTTCTAAAATCGACTTCTCTGGATACTAGCATTCTGCACTAACTTGAATGGCGGTGTGCATGGCACCGTTATAACAATATATATATATATATATATATATATATATATATATATATATATATATAGATATAGATATAGATATAGATATAAATGACACCTATTAACCTTTTCAGCTCTTATACGCTTGGTTTACCGTGTTGTAAGTCCAGTGACAAATATTTAGCGCCAAATGATAATGTTTAGATGTAATTATATTAAAAAAAAGACCCAATATTTTATAGTAGACAATGCAACTTAACAGTGAACATCTGAAAATGTTTTATTGTTGATAGCACGTACGCTGATTTAGAACCTCAGGCAGATGGAGAAAATAATATTTGTCAATCACTAGATTTTAACACGAACTCCAATGTTCCATTCATTGTGCCTCTGTCACTCTATGAAAATATTTGACAAGCAAAGGACATTACAAATTTCTTTTTGAAGGACTATATTAACCTGAATTTTTTATTCTTTTTTTAGGATATCTCAGCTTTTTAGCTTTTCACGTCAATTGTCGAGCTGTTTACATCCTGGGAATCCTTGGGCTTTTGCCTTTTTTTTTGGCTTTTGGCCTCCTTTTTTTTACAAAAAAAAAAAAGATTTTTTTCTATAAATTAACCTTAACCTCAATATCCAGTACTATTATACTCTCTATACTTGTAACCGTGCCCTTTTTTTTTTAAATAAACGTATTAATTCGAAAAATATAAAATGGTTTACAACTTTAAGAATATATTCTGTTGCCTTTTAAATAAAAATTAAATGTCTTTTTTTTTTCAGATATTAGGTGTTAAAAATATGTATCCCATTTTCTTAGCTTGTATTTTATCTTTTTTTTATGCTAATTTAATATTCATTCATTTAAAGCCAAATGTTTCTTTGTTCGCCGAAAAAAAAAAACTTCACCACATTTTATGCACCAGATCAATCTCTTCAATCAACGCCAGTTGTAAAAAACAACAACAACACAATAATATAACATGTCAATAAGAATATTATGGAAAGTAAATTCAATGCATTAATTCTCTACCATCACGCAATGTAGAATTTCATTTGCAGCTGCTAACGTCAAACGTAAATATTGGGGACATTTTGTGCTGCAGTGGCCGATGCAGTATGTCAGTTAATCCTATTACAGTGCAAGCCATTGTTACTTTTTAATTTCATTTTTACACATATCCTTATATTATTAATGCTGTTGTTTTTTTCTTGCCATTATTCTATTGAATTATCAGTGATGAATTAATTTGTTACAAGTTTATACATTTTAGTGGAATTTTTATTATTTGTCGCGCGCTCCCCTCCCCTTTTTTTTTCTCCTTTGTATGTGTGTGAGTGGGCGTTGGGGTGGTAGCAATAAGAGGGCAAGGACTTTCTCAACTTATCGCAGAATAAAGGTAATTTTTTTGCATAACTTTTCCCTTATGGCGTAGCTGGTATGGGTAGGCTCCAGAACTTTGGTGTCAGAAGTTTGCTCTTATTGACACACACTGTGATAATTTGTTTGGAAAAGTAAAGTGGGATGGGGGTAGGAGGGGTGCTAAATAACTATTCTTAATACCAGTTATCCTCTAATCACACAAAACTACAGCTGTTAAAAAAAAAAGAACAGATAAGTTAGTATGAGTAACTTTGTCTGAGAACTTAGGATACGACTTTTGTGTGTGTTTTTGTATTAGTTATGTATTCCAATGTTTGAAACGATGCGCATTCGCACTGTAAGTAGCAAGTGAAATAGAATACCACTTACGTGACGTGTGCAAGACTTTGAGGTCTAGGGCTCAAGTGTGTCATACATATGCATGGGACGTAGAAAGCAGCTGTGGTTCGATTGGGGCTTTAAAAGTAAAATTTAGTTCAAAGTGAGCTTCATACATCAGAGTCAACAGTGTAACCCCACAGGGTTAGCCCATTACTTTGAGCTACGTATTCCTACTAACATATAATTAGGCTGGACCACTTGTTTTTCATTTTGCACGATTCCTTGTGGGTTTGCAAATAGAAAATGCAGTTACTTTCGGAATAATCGATACCGCCCAAGTTTGTGAAGAACGTATGCCTATTACTACTGTTACACAACTGTTGAATTTTTTTTTAAATAGAGAAATCTTACTTTACTTACTTGCTTACTTATATTAATAATACAATAGGAAATATACTTTAGACATGTATAAAATCTTTTTATTACGCAAGAAGTAAGTAACTAATATTTGTGTGGGGGGAGGGGCATTTTTTTTTACTTGAGTCTGTTCTAGAAAGAACCATTTAAGCATTCGTGTATGAATTTGTCTTTACAATACATCTATTCAAGTCAGAACTTCATGAAACCTGAAACTTACATGATCTCAAAAACGGCTCTAAAATTTTTCTTAGAAATTTAACAGTTGATGTATATCACTGAGATAAGAACTCTGCGGCATCACTGAGATAAGAATGACTAGCTCGTTGACCACACGTGAGAAACTCTAGTATGACCGTTCTAGTTTTTCAGAGTATAAAAGAATTAAATTTAAATTTGGCTATACATTGGAGTAAAAAAACATGGCGTACCACATTCCTTCCCACTCCTACTTAATACTCACCCAATTCAATGAACCTCTCTTGTATATATATATATGATAGTATCATTTTTAGTCTTTTTAGACGTGGTCAGATATAGAAAGTATTGCAAAGGACTTTAATAATGTACTTTTAATTACGCTTTGCCCCTCAAAACAAACATGAATTGTTTTGAATTATTTGAATACAAATAGTCTCATTAAAAGTGTTTATGAAACCAGTCAGTTTGAGATGAAGGCCTGTGTATATAAAAGTCACCAATACAAAATTCTTGAATTTTGCCTTTGAATTAATTACTTATGGTATTTATCAAAGCAGATCTATTTATAATCTATTTATATATTCCCGTGTTCTGTTTGAAAGATATAACGCACTGAGAAGGAGGAGATCTATTTATTATCTTATTAGTAAAACTGCTGTTGTTTGATTTTTAACGCAGTGACTAGAAGATCTATTTATCGAGCTAAGTAACACTGACATTGTTTAGCTTCCAAGGCAGTGACTAGAAAAACTATTTATTATCTAGCTAAGTAACACTGCCATTGTTTGGTTTTCAACGCAGTGACATGAAGATCGCTTCTGTAAAAGAACGCAGGTAGCAGAACTTGAAGTGATGAAGTGACAATTTACCGAGAGACCAAAATGTCATTTGATGTAGTCACCATGACAAAGTGGAACCGCTTGGGAAATCGTTTTGTGGGCTCTTGACTACAGCAAATTACTTGCCCGGAGGTGAGGTGGCACAGTAGAGGTAAATATGAACGTATCGAAAACGAACTTTCTTAAAAGGATGTTTCTAGATGTTTTTAACTTAAGTATCATTTAAATCTGAGAGATATTTTGGTTCGCTGCTTGCGCTAGCAGGTTTTTAAGTGAATTGCATTGTCTTTAAAACTGTTCTTGATGTAGGATTGCTCGCAACTAGTATGCATATTTGTACTGAGAAGGCTTTGATATATACTTGTGTAGTGATTCAATAGGCTGGCGAGCAGCTTAAATCGGGAATTTCTGACGCTACGATAGATTTAAAAAACGCAACTCGAAATTACTAGACGAAAACAACTAACAAAGAGAGACGCTTATTTCTTCAAAGAGTAGGAACGTTTTTTGGCAACAAAACACTTTGGCAACATTGGACTGTTTCCATTCATTAAAATTAAAATATTAATGTTAAACTTCATCGTCTTACTCCTCTGTACAATATTGTAATAATGTGTACTGTAAATATACAGTAAAATCAACTTCAGACTCAGTTTCAACCACATCGACACATAAGACTTATTAATATTGTTATCAACAATTAGTGAAAATGATTAATGGTTATTAGAGCTGTAATTTAGATTATTACACTTGAAGGTATTATAGTGTTACATATGGTACTGACATCTACCTCAGAGATTGAAAATGTTTTTTCTAAGGCACTCTGGCTGTCTCTCACTCTTTCTCTTTCTCCCTTTCTATTTGCCTGATTGTTTATCCCTGTGCCCGAGTCTCACTGATTGTCTCTCCACCTCTCGCTATGTCTCACTTTTGCCTCTCTGACCCCCTCATTCGGTCTATCCTGAGTCTGTCCCTCTGTTACTCTCTCTTTTTCTTACTTCTTCCTTTCATTTCTCCTCCTTCCTCTCCCCTAGTCTACATTTCTCTACAATCTCTCTCTCTTTCTATTTCTTTCTCTTATTCGCTGTCGTCCCCCACTGTTTCATATCTCATTATCACCCATATGTAATCTTATCACTCAGAATTGGGAGACAATGCAAAGACAATCGGTATTGCGTGTAATTGGATTCCTTGGTTTTCTCCCTTTCTTTCGTGACAATATTTAAGTATCGACACTTCTGAAATTACATTGTCATGTTTTTTTTTTCTTCGTAGTAAATCTCGCGTATTAATCGGATAGTAATCACATCTGATTCCCAGTCAAGTACATAAGTGATGACTCGATCCCGAGCTGGTATCGTGGGAAATTTTCTTTGAACATGGCGCCCTATGGGAGAAAAGAGGTGTCAGAAAAAAACAAGATACAAATTTACGAGCAAAAGATGTGTTCTCCTTTAGATTGAAAGTTACGAAATTTGATTGAATTATTGACTGAATGCTGTTTTTTTTTTTTAAAGTTATCATGTTAAGAGAATTTTTAAGTTAAATTTCAGTATTATCCTAATGGAGTCTTAACGTGTGCGCTATATTGATTGAACTCTGTGTAATGTAAAGTAAAAAAAAACACACACATACAGATCTACAAAGACTTACTATAATGTTTCTCAAACTTTTACCCATGAAGCCTTCTCCTACTCCCCCCAGAATGAACAATGTATGTATTCAGATGTCTACTTGTAGTTCTCTATGGTGCAGACTGTTCTGTAAAAACGGTTGGCATTTTAAAAAGTTTTACATGGAAAATGAAACGACTACTCTTAAATAAATAATTTTCTATTTTGAAACATAAGTAATAATGCAATTTTTACTTGAATACTTGGATGCGAATATAACAGATTTTAGACTCTTGTATAATACATTTAAAACCTTTGCAAGTTCCTCTTTCTTTTTTTCTTGTCTGCACATTTCTCCACCACAGGGGCGACTATTTGAAGATTTATTTTCTGATACCAAATTTTGAACTTCTTATTTAATAAGTATCTTCGACCACGCTTGGATATTGTGTTACTAGATAATAGTCGATAGCTGGTAACCATCAAAAGCGACACATTCCTGAATAAATACATTGCATACACTTTCTTGGTGAAAACAAGATCAATCGAATGGAATTTATAAAAGTACTAAAAGAAGGATTGATCGTAAAGAGAGGGCAGGGCGACTTAAGGCTTCACTCCGGCACTGCTGAAAATTGTACAAGCACGGAGTGTGACTAAGACACAAAATATTTAAACTGAAAGAAGAAGAACATCGTGGCTGGTACTGGTGATTGGTTACTGAAATATGAAGACGAATGATTGAGTGTCAATATCATTTAGTATTGGGCATGATTCCTGTTTTGGACATTAAGTTATTTGCCAAGTCATGACATCCAGTTGTTGACTAAAGAAACATCAGTTTCCGGTGCAAACCTGGAGACCGTCTCATTAGTTGGGACCTGGCTGATAAGATGAATATCGATATCAAATCAGTTGTTTGCTCCTAGAAAACACAAGAGTGCCATTTAGGAATGTTTTTGAAGTAAGAAGTGGGTCCATTGGTTAAGCGGTACAGATGTTCAAAATGGGTGATTGTTTTATATAGTTGTTTATAAGCCTTATAAGGAAAACCTTTTGCTTAACATTGTGGCGACTTACGTATTGAAAAGGTCACCTTCACTCAGCAAACAATGTTCTTTTTTTAAAACCCAGTTCTTTCCCTTTGATACGTTCTCTCCCCTTTGATAAGCTCTGTCCACTTTGATAAGATTAGAATTAATTCTTTTCCAAGTGATAGTCGCAATCGATCTCAGAAATAAGTATGTAAAAAGTCTGTCGACTAAGTATCCTTTATAAATCTGCTATATATATTGGCACGACTTTGAGTACATTATTAAAGTCCTTCGCAACTACTTTCTATATCTGACCACGTCAATAAACACTAGATGATACTATCATATATATATATAAGTATATATATATGGGCGTAGACAGGATTTTTTTCGGGGGGGGGGATTGGGGGGATTTTTTCTCCCCCCCCCCCCCGCCCCCCCCCCCCCCCCGGCGAAAAAAAAATATTTATAAGTATGTATGTGTGTGTGTATATATAATCTTTATTACATTCTGACCCATCATTCTTTCGGAAGACTCTTATTGTGCCCTAGAATAGGTTCTTCCTGCAGTTAGTGGAAAAATTGTCGACTTTCCGCCATTGCCAGCAATAGGGTCTGGGGGAGCGCTAGGAGCTCCCCCAGCGCTAGCGCTCCCCCAGCGCGGGGCAGAGCCCCGCCGCCATGCACTATTTCTGATATTGAAAGGCAACAAAATGCATATTCTGAGGCCTGAGGTATCTACACTGCATTTTCAAGCTATTAAAAGTTTTATTTCAAAAACCTAACGTGCTATTCTTACTGACTTAGACCCTCCCGCGCCGTTCGGCGCATTTGCCGTCAAGCTGTTTCCACAAAAATCTGTCACTGGTAATGTCTGAAGCCTCTTCCACCTGCTCCGAGGACCTCCATGAATGTGTGGCGCCAAGTTGTACTAGGATGTCATCGCAACTCTTCTTATGTGTAATTCATTTTGTCGGAGAACATGTCCCGAAAACCTAATGCGACGCTCTGTCAAAACCTTACTAACGGGTCGACTCCCAGATCGGCATAGGATTTCCTTGATTTAGACCCAATCTCTATAACTGACTCCTAAAATCTGTCTTAGCCATCTTTGTTGAGCCTCATTTAGTGTTTTTCAATTTTGGCAGATGACTATTCACTGCACTTTATTTATTGAGCCCCGCCACTGGTAGAAATATGTAACCTCTCTTCAATACGCTCTTGGAATTAAGTGATAATAGTTTGCTTTAGATTTTATATCGAAAGGGAAGTTTTATTGTCAAAATCATCTGTCGGGGGTTTAAAACTAAAAAATCTCTGGGGTTATGTTTTTTTTAAATTCAAAGCCCCATTTAGCTGCGGTCATAGGATTTAGTAACTGTAGTTTGCTTTAGAATAATATTGAGGATAGAGGTTTTCCACCTCAAAACGTTCTGTAGGGAGATTTTAAACTCAAAACCCTCTGGAGGGGTTTTAAACTTTTAAAAAAGCATCTGTAGGAGAGGGGTTTAAACTCAAAACCTCCAGTTGGATTGGCTACGCTCAAAAAAATTTTAGTGTGTAATTTGCTTTTTTTTTTATATTGAAGAGATATTTTTTTAACATCAAACCATTCTGAATGGGGGTTTAAACTCAAAACTCCTTTTGGCAACGCTCATAGATTTCTGAGTGTGTATTGTTTTTTTTTTTTACATTGAAGATGTAATTTTTAGCTTCACTCCACTGGAGGGGAATTTAAACTCAAAACACCTTTAAATATATTCATAACCTGTTGAGTGTATAATTTGCTTTGTTTTTAATATTAAAGAGGTATTTTTTTTACATTTAAACCCCGCTGAAAGGGGGTTTAAATTCAAAACCCATTTAGCTACGCTCATAACATTTTGAGTGCGTAATTTGCGTTTTTTTTATACCGGGTATTGAAGAGGTATTTTTTAGCTTCAAACTTACTGAAGAGAAGGTGGGGGTTAACTTAAAACCCCTTTGGCTACGCTCATAGAATTTTGAGTGAGTAATTTTCTTTTTTCATATTGAAGAGGGGGTTTATCATAAATTTTGGAGGAGTTTAAAAATCAAAATCTTCCTTAACTGTGCTCGTGAAATTTGGGGGATTGTTTGCATTTTTTGTTTGTTTTGTTTTATAGAAGAGGGGAATTTAAATGTGAAATAAACTTAAACCTCCCTGGTAGAGGGTTTTAAACTCAAAACCCCCTTGGCAGGGGTTTTAAACTCAAAAACCCCTGGTAGGGGGTTTTAAACTTTTGCTGTGATGGGGCAAGTTATAGTTTAGTATTCAAATCTCACCTAAAATAAACAAAATCAAAGCAAAAAAGAAGTCACTAAATACCGATCCCCCCCCCCCCGCAGGGGGGGGTTCATTTCGGGGGCAGGCTTGAACCCGAAGAACCCCCTCTGGCTACGCCCATGTATACAACAGAGGTTCATTGAATTTGGTGAGTATTGGAAAAGTAGGGGTGGGGAGGAATGTGGTACGATACTTGAAGCTTCGTCTTTCTTGTTGACAACGCAGAAGTGAAGAAGGTCACAAATAATTCATCAAGGCTGGTGGGACGGTGAATTCAACTCATTGTTAGAATCATATATGATCAGTGCTTCTATACTGTCCACACCAGCCTCCATCAGAACTGTTATTTGTAATGTAGCCTTGCCAGAGTGTGCCCATTTAGGAGTAAAGGCACCTTCAATGAAAGCGTTCAGGGAGCCTTATATACCTTTGACAGAGCACTTAGGTCTCAAAGCCATACAGAAGTGTGGTGAGAACCACTGCTTTGTAAACATTGATTAGTGTTGCTAGGTGAAATGTAAACATTGATTTCTGTTGCTAGGTGAAGAGACTTATTCCGATCAACTCAGACGCCATTTCGCCCTCACTGGCATAGAAGAGAAAGTAACTGGGAGCGGGTGATCTCTGAAAGAGTTAGAGAGATGTCACAAAAGCCGCTGGTACCACATCTGAGACCCAAAGAAAACCCTTATTGAAGACAGGCGCAGAAGACGAAAAGAAAACATAGACGCACGTAATGAGGAAAAATATACAGGTCGCAGGCTGCGTAGTCTTGTAAAACACTGCACTCATCCTTAATCTACGGAATCGAAGACATTGTCATTATATCTGTTGATCACAAAGTCTGTTAAGGGAACTTTACTCACTTTACTAATGAGTATATATATTAATGAGTATATATATTAATGAGTATATATCTTATATATATAAGAGTTAGATGATGAAAGAAAGAATCTCAGAATGTCAATAGCACATTCTACAATCTTATAAAAGAATCAAAAAGTAAGATGAAATAGAAACACACATTTTATATTACAGAATGCTATACAACACTTATTTCAAACTTGGAGAGACATAGAGAACAATTTATAGGAAGGACCTGTAGAGAAAGAAAAGAAAATTAAATCCATCTTGCGTGGAAACTTTTGTTAATTTCTATGTGCAATAGTGCTGCACTGAACAGCTCAAGGGAGTAAATACTCTGTGTATGTGATAGGGTTGTCTCCCCTTTTACTTTACATCATAATGGATAACCAGAGCAGGGTAAAGTAACAGAGCAGTGCCTGGCTCAGATTTGCCATTGGCTGCAGTGGACTGCAATAAAGAGATGCATCCATCGATCTAACAATGAATTCCCCGTAAAGCTTTCCCACCAACCTTGATGAATTATTTTTGACCTTCTTTACTTCTGCGTTGTCAACAAGAAAGACGAAGCTTCAAGTATCGTACCACATTCCTCCCCACCCCTACTTTTCCAATACTCACCCAATGCAATTAGCCTCTCTTGTAGGTTTACATCTCTCTTAATGTATTGGAATAATTGTGATGCTCACTGAAATGATAGAAGGCGGTCTAAATCTACATTAGTTTTAGGACAATTTGTACAACTCATCTTATTAGCTCGCAAACTCTTCATGAGGGGACATTGGGTGGACATTAGGTGGGCATGGATTTTAAAAACGGCTCTATAGTATATCCTAGAAACTTGATTATGTATATCTTTCCAAAAACAATTACTAGTGTGCAAAGGCTGATTTGTCCGTTATACTTTGTTTTTTTCCAAATGTAGTAATATTAAAATAAAATTTAGCTATTTTGAACACGGTTCTAGCGGGTATTCCCGCACTCGACTCCAATGTTTCATTGTATTTAGTAAAGAGTTAAATAAATAAAATAGACGTAAATGATCATTTAGCGCAACGTCTTATGTAGAAATTGACCGGACATTAATAGAACGTGATTGTAAAGAGCTCATGGGAAAGACTCCTTGCACTATTGAAGCATTACAAGAAATCATTAGAATGAGAACTTATAGACCACCATCAGCTTCATAAAGGAAGAATAGACTGTTAAGTTAGTGTTCACACCCCCTGCCTCCAACCTCAGTCCCCGTTGTACCTATCCTGACGACGCATTCAGCAGAAGCAACAAATCGTATAATTGCAATCCAGAGATGCTTGAGCCAAGGACACAAGACCAGAACATTAATGCCACTAGAACTTGCTCAGCACATCTAGTGATGACAATATCTCAGACTAAAACCCTATTTTCATCTTGTATTTCTTGTCATTTCTACGCATCCCATTTTTAAATCTAACCATCTCTACCCTTTTAAATATTTGTAAATTCTAATTTTGAATGTGATCATTGCTGTTTGCCTAAGTCAGTAGCACTGTGCCTGCACGTCCATAATCACATAATTAAATGTGCGAGCGAAACCCAGTCACACCAGTGACACCACCCTGGACATCACGAGCTCCAACACTTAAGACAGCATTATACTTGTCACAATGTCACTGGTCTCATGGCAAGAAAATTAATCCAACGGAACTAAATTTTGAGTCTTCAATATTTTTGGCAGAAATTTTGAGGGGCCGAATAGCACACTTGACGTTCCAGATATGGCCCGCGGGTTAGGGTTGGCCATCCTTAGTGTAATGAGGGTAAATTTAGCCTAAGATTGTTAAAGGGATTTCTTCAAAGTTGTTTGTTTGCTGCGTTTAAATGAAGGTAATTTTGTTCGTATGTTTTGAAACTTTGGTCTTAAAGAGTAAATCTTATATCAACTCACTCTGTCTGTCTGGTAAAATGTTTGTACACGTTGTTTCTCCCGCACCCAATCTCGGATGAAGTTAAAATTTCGGCACAATTGGGAGCCTATTTCTTTTACCTTATAAAACAATAATCAATAAAAGAAATAGGCAATTAGTTAATTGACTATTGGTATTTAATTATTTTATTATTTTGTTTGGTATTAAACAAGGGAAAGAAATTGTACTTGCGTTTGGTGGTCTAGAAAACTGTTAGAATCATGGTGTTTGAAATAGCGCTTAAAGGACGATTGGTAAAAATATTTTTTTTTATTTTTTTTTTATTATAGCTTTTATATAGCGCTACTTTCATGCTTATAGCATGCTCAGAGCGCTTTGGTCCAATCTCATTTGTGGACCGGTGGGGGGAGGGGGTATCTAGGAGTTGGTTTTCCGTGCTGCCTTTAGGCGCTCAGTAAACACAACTCTGCCCGAGTCGGGTGTCGAACCTCGAGCCCCCTTCTAGGTAGCCAAGCCAAGCCAAGTTCAAGCACACTTGGCCTCTCGACCACGCTTCCCACAATCAATCGCACACATTTATTTTTAATTGAGATCATCCATATTCATCACAAATTTAATTACATGGCAGATATGTTACGACTGTTTTAATTGAACTCTATACAAGCTTTTAAAGTATTTTTTATGTATCTAGTTCTAAGTTGAAAATTGTATGTTATGTTATGTTTTAGAGTGTATTGTTCACCTAATGATATTGTGTGATTATCTACAAAATGATGACTATCAACGTGACACCCTGCAATATGTTTCAAGGCAACGTGATCCCTGTATCGTGATATCCTGCTTCCTGATTTCCTGCAATACGCAATCCAACGTCATTATGCATGTTTAAATTTGAACTCTGGGAGTGTAGATGTCCTTTAGTGTCTAGTACTTAGTTTTTTTTTTTATTATAGTGTAGGAGACAGGGGCGCTGTAAAATCTAATCAAGCTTTAGGGCGTCAGAAAATCTATCCCTATAGCGGCAACATTTTGACGCCCCAAGTGTTCCTGGCTCCGTTCTCATGTGTCTATTCAATGGCAGTATTTGAGTAAGGGCAATCCCAACACACAGCTCTCTATCCTGTCTGATGAGGGGAGGGAAAAAAAGGAGGGAATAAAAGGATGAAAAAATGAAGAATTTAAAAAAAAAAAGAAATGTCTTTTAGCAAACCGAATTCTTTCCCTTGGTTACGAGCCATTGGACTATTATAGAACCGTTAAGAAAAAAAAGTCTTAAGGACTTTGTACTGATCTTTAAGGCAGTTACCGTCTTTAAACAGAATAACGTTTTTTTTATGTCATTATCTGGTTGCACATGTCACGAAGTCTCCATTCTAGGGCTGGCAGATAACAAGAACAAAATTAACCTGAACTCTCCCTCTGTCTGTCAGTTTGTCAGTCACAAATCTTAAACCCGTTTATTCTCCCAGTTCCCATTCTGGGATCAAGTTGAAATTTTGTACTTAACAAAACACAAATAAATTCTTTTTCTTCTTCGTTCTCATTTTACATGTCGGAGAGTTCAGATCAGCAATCCGCGCAGTGGTTTAAAGATCAGGCAGTTCTCCGTATAATTTTTGCTCTAAAGGAGGGTTTTGGGGCCAGAGTCTTATTTGTGCCTCCTAATGTAGTATGCAGCTTTGAAAGTCATGGTCTGCATTCTCTGGTGATGCTCCACAATGGCAGGTTTCGCTTGTCCTGACTTTAATTCTCGAGAATGTTGTTTCATTCTGTTGTCTCCGGTTCTAAGTAGAAAAATTGTACGTTGGTCATGTCGAGATAGCTTATAATAGACGTTCTTTTTCTTGTAATTGGATTGTGAGCTGGTCCAATTCTCATTTATTCTACACACACATAATAATAAAAACTTTAACCAGTGATTTAATTAATACGTAGTAAGTAATTCCTTTTTTGGGTATAGAAAACGAGAAATATTACAATATTAAGAGATATGGCTTTAAATGGGCAGTTATCTCCCTTATATACGCTCTGTTTTTTTTTTTAAGTAATTTTAAACGTTTTTGCTTGTTTCATCTGTAATAAATTCCATACCAGCAGGGCCTGATATAGGAATCATGTAGTCCTGAGCGAGCTATGATATTTATCCATGGCTAGGGACCGCTACGTATTGCTTTACTTCTGAGAGATTAATTGTTAAAATTCTTTATTGCGGCGGCCCCTCGATCGCCCTTTACTTGTTACAACAATACAATAATCATTGTTTCCAATAGTTAATTCAGCTAGCTCTGTTGTATCCGAATCTTTGAGAAAAGCCCCCCCCCCACACACACACACACTTTTCAATGTTTCCCCTAAAAAAACATAAACGGTAAACGTTATTTCTTATGACTTCTCACGACCTAAGAAATCATACACTACTCGTTAGGAAATAAAGAAACGAGACATTGTTAAGTAAAAATGTGATACGTTTAATAAAAGGTTGAGAGACTATTAAAGTGAATTTTCAATATCAATAAGTGTGTTTAATCTAAACAAGCCTGAGTTGACCTTCAATAGATCTCCAGAAATGCGCGCATTCACTCCAGACCAGGGAAACAAAAGGACCTGGACTTGAGTCGTCTCGTGAACACAGGACGAGAAGAAAGCAGGCGACAGTTCTATGGAGTCTTCCCCCAAAAAAACGTTTTTTTCCAATGATTGATATTTTGAGGACGTGCTCATACAAAGGCAGACAACTCCGTTACGTAAACACTATATAACGTCATTATCTAATTAATATGTAAAATGTGTTTTTTTTTTTTTTGTGGAGCACAAAGAAGACAGGGACGGTTTAAAGGTAGTGGGGTGGGGGTGGTGGAGAAAAGTAAAACGAAAGCAGGAGAGACATGGGGGCCAGGGTGAGACGGAATGGCGTCGACATGTTTTGACCGTGGGGCTAATTTTCCTAACTTGGCTAGTCCCCCCTTCCCACCACTCATCCATCCCGCCCTATTCATTCAGGCCTCATTAACTGATGGACCCGCTTCTTATGAGAAATAATAACATTAACACATTAAATAATTCTAAGACGTTGGAGATGTGTTTATGAGCACGAGTCTGTGTGTTTGTGTGGTCTCCCAGTCTCCTCCCCACTCCTCCCGATCTTTAAGCTGGGCAGAAATGTTAAATCAGTGTCGGAAGAAATAGTGACAAGAAAATCTCCATTGTCTCCAGGCTGCAAGAGAAATTTTAAATCTGTACAGCGTTGTTAAGGTCTGTACAAAAGTAGCTTAGCGACTTGGACCATTTAGCAATGAAGAAAACAAATAGAAAAGAAAATTTCTCCTTCTCCTCTTTTCGTTCCTCCTTCAGCCCCCTCCCCCCCCCCTTATACATCATACTCTTCCTCATTCAACACTTAGCCATGAAACCTGTGTGTGTCGTGACTTTTGCCAATTATTGATTCAAGGATACTGGTTTAATTATTGCCCTCCGTTGCATGTCTACGCAGTTTAACCAGCCGTGAACATTTTAAGTAGCTTATTAAAAGAAGGTTGACTACTTTATAGTGACTTTCTACGCCTGACGTTAAAACGTAGTCCTGGTGAGCGTACTTTTATATTTCATTTTACTCATGACCATAAAACAGTCCCATTAGCACCACACAGAGCAACCAAAAAACAAGCCAAATCGTGTTGTTTCGCTTTGAAATGAAATCAGAAAAAAAGTGTAAAAAGACATTTATTAGTGGCCCCCGAAAGGGGAATAGACGCTATCAGTTTTGTGTGGTCTGTCTGTCCGTCCGTCCGTTTAGATCTAGTAAACTAGAAAAGATATTGAACATCCAACATCATCATATTTTAGACCATTCAAAGTTCTGATGCAACAGCTACTTTTTTTTTTTTTGAAAGCACAACATTTAATTTTTATAATCAACTATGCAAGCAGTTTTTTTCATAAAAATAAACCATTTTACAACTATTCACTATTAATAGTAACACACACGGGAGGCTATTTAGTAAGTCAGACCACTATTTACCAATTGGTATAATAGCGAAGTAAAGGAATGTTAGATTATTTTTTATTGAGGCATTCTATAAGAGAATGACCCAGTACAGAACAATTAGATTAATTAGATAAATCATTTCATGACATTAGTTAAGCCAGTATCACATCCAACTTTTCCCTCACTTTTACCTATCTTTTGGTCTGCTGGACCGTTGGGGCACCACACAAGATCTGTTAACATTCTTTCTCCATTCTTCTCTGTCATTTCCCCTTGATAGAATTTCATTCTGATATTCTTTCTGAAAATATTGAAACCTGCCTATTTACCTGCTTGGGTGGACTACTTCGGGGGCCGATTTTGAGTTTGTGTTTCCACACAAACTGTTTTTGTAACCATGTTTATCCTAGGGTCTATAGTAAATACTTAAAGATAGAACAAGAAAAGAAATTTAAATTTCTATAGCTTAGTCTTTTATATGCGGAGATCTGCACACACAGATTTTAATATTTTACAACACCGGATTTTGAAAGATTACAGAAGAAACGCAGAGGTAAATTTTATTTTGAAAATTTGCAGTACTTTAGCATAACTTTCAAGGTTAGAATAAGGTAAATTCTGTGTAATGTGTATCTCTACTTGTCCGTACAAGATGTGGCAAAAAAGCAGATCGATACTGGGTCTTGTAGTTTAGTGTACTACTGAGTTCGTTCTAAGTCTTCGGACAACGCTCTACCAATTGCTATTAAAAAAGAACAGATTTTATTACGAGAATGTTTCTCTAGATTTACAAATCAACTTAGTTTCAGAGCGGAGGAATCACACCCTCTATGTATTTCTTAGTAATATCAATTAGTTCTATGTTATAAAGTGAATAGATCCAGAGAGTCTATAGGCAAGATTAAATGCTCACGTTTCAATAGGAAAAGATTGACAACTAGTGTTCCTGATAATTTCTATCAGTTTATTAAGGAATTTTGTAGCAGTTAGTTCATATTAAATGTAGTGCTTTACTTTGTCTCAAACTTCTCAGCAACTCACTCCAATGTATTTTACAATGCTTATAATTGTTACTTTCTTTGATGTTTGCATTTACGACCACTTCTACTCATTCAATCTTCATCAAAGTTTGCATACAAGCTCAGGCTTGATGACATGATAGGAAACAATAAAAAAACAACTAATTACCTAATCAAAATGTCGTAATCAATTGATTTTGTTTTATATAGAAAATGTATTAAGCGTTTTTTTAAAATTATTTTAAAAAATATATGTTGTCATTTAAACTTAGTTTCATGAATGACTGCCTGGTCGTGCGGTTTGCGCGCTGGACTGTCGTTTGGATTTATCGATGGTACCGGGTTCAAACCCTGGACTAAACATGTCAACATTTTACAAACAAACATGTCTCAGTTTTGTTGACTGCCTTAAAAAGATAGAAGTAGTCGGTATTGAAATATTCAGTCAGAATATTTTGAAGCTAAACTGATAAGTTTACCTAAGTTGTGTTTTTTATGTTGGCCGTAACATGTTTGTCTTTGTCTTTGTTAACGCTATGGTCAACTCAAAGAACTAACACTAAATTAATACTGGGTCAATAAACAAGAATGACATTAAAGTTAAACTATCCTAATTCAGATGTCCAAGTTAAACTATCCCAATAAAGATGTCCAAATTAAACTATCCTATCTGAGATGTACAAGTTGAACTTGCTTAGCTATACAACTTTTGTTATCCAAACGTTCCCACATAAACAAGGCCAACTTTTGGAGACACATTGAAGCACTCTAGCCATTATTTCTTTATGTACATAATTTAATAACACTTGGCGTGATTCTGAAAGAGAAAAGAAAGAAACAATATTGGACAACTTTTTTATCGGATTTCTTTGTCATTAAATGTACCCCCCCCCCCTTTCCCTGTTCCGATGTCCCTCTTCTCGTCTCTGTGCGAACGAGATATTTGCAGACAGATTTGTGTGAGTTGCCATAAAGACCGATTACAAAGAAAACCCAACACATTGAAAGATTCAAACCCAGATCACAATGAAACAAATAATTCTCTTAAACGAAACATTTTGCCCGTATGTTTACTCAGGTTTGTTTAATAGTGCTACGTCAGATAAGTTCACGTCTGTACATAGAAGGTAATATAGTGGTTTCTTTACTACCTGGTTTAATGTACATAGAAGGTAATATAGTGGTTTCTTTACTACCTGGTTTAATGTACATAGAAGGTAATATAGTGGTTTCTTTACTACCTGGTTTAATGTACATAGAAGGTAATATAGTGGTTTCTTTACTACCTGGTTTAATGTACATAGAAGGTAATATAGTGGTTTCTTTACTACCCGGTTTAATGTACATAGAAGGTAATATAGTGATTTCTTTACTACCCGGTTTAATGTACATAGAAGGTAATATAGTGGTTTCTTTACTACCCGGTTTAATGTACATAGAAGGTAATATAGTGGTTTCTTTACTACCTGGTTTAATGTACATAGAAGGTAATATATTGGTTTCTTTACTACCTGGTTTAATGTACATAGAAGGTAATATAGTGGTTTCTTTACTACCTGGTTTAATGTACATAGAAGGTAATATAGTGGTTTCTTTACTACCTGGTTTAATGTACATAGAAGGTAATATAGTGGTTTCTTTACTACCTGGTTTAATGTACATAGAAGGTAATATAGTGGTTTCTTTACTACCCGGTTTAATGTACATAGAAGGTAATATAGTGGTTTCTTTACTACCCGGTTTAATGTACATAGAAGGTAATATAGTGGTTTCTTTACTACCTGGTTTAATGTACATAGAAGGTAATATAGTGGTTTCTTTACTACCTGGTTTAATGTACATAGAAGGTAATATAGTGGTTTCTTTACTACCCGGTTTAATGTATAGCAGTTATAAAGTCTAATGAAGAAAGGGTCGTTAAAAGAAAAGCTGGCTAGACAAGGTGGAGGAGTGGACCACAATCTTGTTCTGGATATTTTACTATGGACATCTGCAGACAGGGAAGTATTGTAAAGTTCCTATTTAAGACCTTATGCAGATGATGTAAAGGTCAGCTGTTTCTGTGGTCTACGGTTAACGAGGGTGTCATGTGGCCAGAACAACGACCAACCGCCTTTACTTTTCCCCAACTAACGACAGGTACCCATAAGAGCTGGATGGAGTCAGGCGCCCGTAGATCCTGAAATTAAAAATCTAAGTCTTCACCAGGTTTCGAACTCCGGACCCCGGTTCGGAAGCCTCCTGCAGACAGGGAAGAGTGGACATATTTTTTTTATTTTGTTTTTTTTTCTAAAGAATTAGTTTTGCTTGTTTGTAAAATGTTTTCGGATGTTCCTTCAGAGTTGAAAATAGTTTACTTTCTAGTCCAAAACTCCCGAACGGGACCATCGATAAATCCAAACGACTGTCCAGCGCGCTAACCGCACAACCAGGCAGCCATCCTTCCCTAATAAAGTGGCATTAGCTCAACACTACTCGCTCTGCAGATAATGCAACGAAGGAATAACTCAACTTCATAGCGTCCCTTACACTGAATGGCGCAGCCTGTATCATAAAGACCTGAACCATGGTCAAAATCCTCACGATGGTTAAATAGCACCATAATTGCGGTGAATGCATGTTTTTTTTTTTTTGTTTTAAATTAAATTAGGATCACAACATGTTTTTAATGTCTTGTTATGAAATAAAACACCAGAGTTTAATGTCTGTTATTAAATCAGACACCAGAGTTGAATGTCTTGTTATGAATCTAGCACCTCAACATCTCAACAAACTCGTCGTGTTTTAATACAACTAACCACATAATTAGATTGCAAGAAAGAAACAGATCTAAAATGAACATAAAAAGTTCTGTACCTCTAAGAAACAAAAATGTGCACAAAGAAATAATCGGCTTCCATCGGAAAAAAAAAGATTTATAAAAGATAACTTAGAGTGTAGTGCTAGGAGGCGCTTCAATGTTTTGTGTTTCCTACTGGCATAACATATTGATCGATGTCCCTTTTGTATCTTTATAAAATACTTGTGAGATTTGTTTGAAAATATAGACCATCTATCTATCTATCTATCTATCTATCTATCTATCTATCTATCTATCTATCTATCTATCTATCTATCTATCTATCTATCTATCTATCTATATCTATCTATATCTATCTATCTAATCTATCTATCTATCTATCTATCTATCTATCTATCTATCTATCTATCTATCTATCTATCTATCTATCTATCTATCTATCTATCTATCTATCAGTCTGTCTGTCTACTTATCCGTCTGCGTGTTTACCTGTCTGGCTGTTTATATATCATCTCGCTATTTTGAAATGAACGAGGCAAGTAAATATTAGAGAAAAAAAGAATAAAAGTGAGACAGACAGAGAGAGAGAGAGAGAGAGAGAAAGAGAAAAGAGAGAGAGAGAAAGAGAAAAGAGAGAGAGAGATGAAATTAGAACGTAAGATATAGATGGAGGCATAGTGATAGATTTTGTTTATTGTGTGTGTGTGTGTAAAATGTTCAAAAGACAAAGAGAGAGAGAGAGAGAGATTGGTAGAGATGGAAGTTTTTGTTTTGTTTAGATATCTGAGCGAGAGCCTAAGCGAGGAGGAAAGAGTGGACAAGAGGCGGGAAGAGAGAGAGAGAGAGAGAGTGTGAGTCTCGCTGAAAGCAGCTTATGGGCTTCCAGAGGTACAGAGTATGTCATCTACCTTAATATCAAGCAGACTATATCTCATTTCCTTGACAACCAGAGCTGTGAAATGTAGCAGAAAGACAAACCTATCCGGGGTTCTCAACGGACGACATTAAGCGTCTGCTACCAGCTTCTGAACAAACACTGGAGGACGGGGGGGGGGGGGGGAGAGCCACGCCTAATATCTCGCAAATCTCTGGAGGCGACCAGAAGAGATGCAATTATTTAAAATAAAAAGAGGGTTGGGAGGGGAGGAGGTGCTAATATTTCAATGTTTGTAGTCTTACTTTAAGTTGGTTTAATTTCGTTCACATTGGGCTCCTCTGTGGCTATTTCCGCCTTAAAGGACGTACGTGGTTATAGTGTCTAATTTAAAGACTCAACATTGTTTCTTTCTGATAAACACACATGCATGAATAAATTAATTAATTAATGCCTAGGTATTCTATTTAATGACTACAGCTGTTTGAGGCAAAGTGTTAAATGATGATTTCAAGTATTTAAATTAATAATATTAACTTCCCGGAATAATATTTCTGTTCGCCAGTTCTCTAAATAATTGAGTCTTGTTCTTGAAGCTGCGCGACTGTCTAAGTGTGCATGCTTTGTACAACTTAATTCTACTACACAAAATGTTGATACAAAAGATGTTTCATTTCGTGATGTATTGAAATGCAAAAGAAAATAGGTCTATTATGTCATCAAGGCAAAGACGACTACATTTGAATATATATTGATCAATCTGATAACACGTATTGTAATGATTGTGGAAAACACTAGTTAGTATATCATGTTAATCAAGGCTTCAATACAATTCATTTTTTGTCTGAAATACAGATTTTGGCATTGAAAAAGAAGTGGTCATATACATAATAATTAATTTTACAGCCTTTTTACAGGACTTCCTAATATTTTTCATTCACTACTTTGTAAGCCTAGTTTTTAACGTTCATTTTGTCTTGGTTTTATTTTATCTCCTCCTGGGTGAGTACTTTGTTCTTTTTTATTGTGCTCCAATGGGCTTGAACGTGTCTGGTAAGCCTCAGTGGGTCTCACTCTGAACATAAGGTAATTTTTAAAAAGAAAGGAAAAGTTGGAAATCCAATAAAAACGCGTACAAATAGTATAGGAAGACTTTTTTTTGCTTTATCGGTAATTTTTTTTAAGTTATCCTTTTATTATATAAGTTAAGACAACTGATTAAAACATTTTTATACTGATTTTGTATGTGTATTAAAGAAGAAACTAACTTGAATTACTTTGATTCTTTTTTGCTGTTGCGTTTTTTTCCCTTGTGCATACGCTATAGTGGTTGTTGTAAGTTAAGTGGTCAGGCAAGATATTAAAACGTTGGCATGGTTAGTGAAGTATGAAATGTAGTAATATACTCCAGGTTTATGTAGCAAAAGGTCACTCGTGTAGGCGTGTGTTCTAAAGTTCAGGCTCCTAATTGAGATTTATCTCCTAGTAAGAAATCTCGCCAACCGTGTAGAGCAGGGCGGACTGACTATTTGGGCATTCGGGCATGCCCGCTAGGCCGGTACCTTCAGGGCTCCGGTAAGGCCACCGAAAGAGCCGCATGAATGCCAGTATTTTTTTTTTAAAGATTTTATAATAGTCTCTTTAAATGCAACACTTTGAGCGTCGTGATTTGAAAAAAATCTTTTACAATTTAAAGTCTAATAGTAATCTAAAGCATTGTCGTAAATACCCTACATCCGTATATAGTGCGTCATTTCCTGATACAGAATAAACAATAAACAAGAAACTTAAGGCCATTATTTCTTATAGAGATCGACGTTAGTATGAATATATTTGGATGAATCTATAAAGAAACCAACAACCTTCCACGTCCTATAGATGACATGTCCAGTCACATACGAATTTTTATTGGTTTGGTGGAGTTGTCACTTGATCTCAAGTAGGCGCTACGAAGCCACAAATCATAATTATTATACTGAACAGTGTAGAAATGTGTTAATTGAAATCAAAAAGGAAATAAATAAAAAAAGAAGGAGCAGAACATAAGTAAGACAAAGGGCAACTATTGCTGGAATCCTGTGCAAAATGAATAAATAAATAAAAAGTAGTGAAATTCTGAATGTTTTCTCACAAGCGCAAGAGAGTCATCATCGTTATGATGACAGCATTTATAAATGAACAGGCTCAATGCCATAAGACGACAGGGATATAGACTTAGGTCGAGGCTTTGCTAAAATACGAAATAATCTTGAGAGAATTAGTTTTATTGAACTTGATTGATATTAAATTATTGTCAAACAAATGGACTTGATGTTCTGTTGTGTGTGTAGCCAGCTTTAAGATACAGACAGTCAAACTAGGTTTCCAAGTTATTGAGAAAGCAGTATTTGACCTTGTGAGTAAAATTTCCCTTTCAGACCTTGCGATCTCTAGGGCAGATGATGTGAGGGTCATCTGTTTCTTTGACCAATGGTTAACGAGCAGCATAACGACCATCCGCCCTTACTTACCCCAACTAAAGTCAGGTACCCGTTAGCGTTGGGTGGAGTCAGGGGCGCCCTAGAAATCCCGAAATTCAAAAAATATTTTTTTATTACTATGAATTAAAAAAAGCTGAGTTCCAACTAGGTCATGTGATAGGCTTTTCAAACAAATAGTATCCATTGTTATTTCTGCTGTTATCTGTCTCTCTTTGCTATAAAACAAGCATTTTATTCACAATCTCCCTTTCCGATGTCCTGAATATCTCTCGTTCTTTTCTATCATAGATAATATCTATTAGATTGAACATTAATTTGTCTTTTTGTTATTGAGTCCGATAAAGTATTCGAAAGTTGTACTACTGCAAACTTTATTTATGAAATGGAAGAAAGAGATAAAAAAAGGAGTTTGGCCAATATCGTTAATTAATTGGAAAACTAAAAGTTTAGGGCAAGCGGAGATAACCCTGCACGTGATTGCGCATCTCTTTTTCCTCAAAGTTCTCTGGACATTGTCTCCCTTGGCTGGAGAGCTTTACTAGATCGACATTCGGGACGTCCGTCTTTCATTCAATTGTTGGAGGCAGCGAGAAGAAGAAAGAGTGTGTGAGAGACAAAGTGTGATAGTGTGTGTGTGTGAGTGAGTGAGAGAGAGAGAGAGAGAGAGAGAGAGAGAGAAAGAGAGACCTACATAGAATAGGATAGAACAAGTAAAAGTGATCCGCCTGACTATAGTCAGCATTTAATATTGTTATTGGGGGGTAAAAAAAATATTTTATTTCATTTATCTCCCTTTTAAAACCTCACCTTTTTTTTCAATGGTTGTTCCCCTTCATTTGCATTGAACTGTTTTCTGAACCTAAAGCTGCCAAATGGAAAGGGGGGGGGGGGGGAGGGTCTGGCCAGTCAGGGGATGGAAGGGAGATATTAAACCGATGGTATACTACTTGTGGTAAAGGAGACTGCCTGGTTCGACCTGTCCTTCACTAGTCCAGCCAGGTTGGTCCACAAACCTAATAATCTTTTTTTTTTCTGTGGAGTAGGTAATTAAAGACACAGACCCGGGTCCGGGAAAGAGGCGGGACCATCAAACAAGACCAATTATCGTTACCGAGTGCTGTAGCCTCGGCTAAAACAGAGCAGTTGTTTCTCGAGAGACTCGAGCTTAGTCGGTCAGCGAGTGTTGGAGGGGGGGAGGGGGGAAATAACAAAAAAGGTTGACCTGTCGGTGACCACAAGATATGAATAACTTTAAAAGCATGCATATTATTTTTAAGAAAAACCCAATGTGCTACATAAAAATAGAGTAAAATAAACGCATACATTTTACTATAACATTGTTTATTAGGACAATATAACTTTGTTTATTAGGACAATATAACATTGTTTATTAGGATAATATAACATTGTTTATAACATTGTTTATCAGTATTAGGATTGTTTATATGGATATATTACGATACGTCTAGAATGAAAAACTTAGGCTATATATAGATTTAAAATGTTACAATATTAAAGATTTTAGGTGTATAGGTTATAAAGACCCTTGGGTTAAATAATAATTACCACGCAACGGAATAAAAAAAACAAAAAACAAAAACAAAAAAAAAAAGGCGATTTTTAGTCGTAAATGTAAAGCTTATAAATATTTTTTCTAATGCTAATGACTATAACAAAATTTTACAATGTTGCTTTCTATAGTCCATGATTGAATTCTAACATTATTCGCTTATTGCTTTTCAATGTTAGTTTTTAGCCGGATTAATCACGCTGATCGCAGCCAGCTGCAGCGAAAATCCCCGGATAACGAAACCGATTTTTGTCACTAAGATGCTTTAGATCTTTGCTTTATGTGCGCGTCAAACTTTTTTTTATGCAACAGGTCAGAGAGAGAAAGAGAAAATGAAAAACACAATGTTAACTGCCCAAAAAAAAAAAAACTCTCTTATATAAAGAGATCACAGTCAGACGTTACCATCCATTTTGTTACTCTCCTTGTTTGCATGTAGAAAGTGACAAGCGAATTCTCTAGCATTGAGTGTGAGTGTGACTAATGATATTTGTGTTAGAATTATCGAAACTTGCCTGTTTTCATGCATTACTTACCAAAGAACAGACCCATGGACAGACTTAATAGTGTCAAACTCTTATTTTATGTTAAAACACAAACTCCTTATGTACCCTTTTTTTTTATTTCAATTATGTTATAGCTGCCAATGCGAAGGTTATATCTTCAATAGTGTTTGATTTATCCCTGTCTTATTATGTAGACCTTTAAGACAGTGGTACCCAAACTTTTTCGACCCGCGGGCCATACAAACCAAAGACACATTAAGACACATGTCTCATGAGCTGTTTCGAAATGGAACCGATACTCTGCGACTTTTTTTATGCATAGTAAGAAGAAGTTTCGAAGAGCTTGACATCAACACCTCATGGGCCTCGCCCGAGGGTCTTATTTTTGGACATCCCCGGGTTAAGATATATAATCTTTCAATATACTCTTTTTATAAGACTTACGTTAGAATTTTGCTACACCGACTCTTACAGAGGAAATGGAGATGGATTGGTCACACACTTAGAAATTATAATAACAACAGAGCTATACAGGCCTTAGAGTGGAACCCCCTAGCGAACATGACGTAGAGGAAGACCAAAAAGAACATAGCGACGCAGTATACTAGATGAAGCCGAGAGGACCGGGAAGAGCTGGGAAGCCATTAAAAAACTAGCAAGAGACCGTGGAGAGTGGCATGTTTTTACTGAGGCCCTATGTTCCATGAAGAACTCAAAAGAAAGATGATGATGATGATGACCTAAAGGTGACTTACATCTTATAAACAAAAGTCGTGCTAATATCTAGTCCATGCACAGAATTTGCCAAAGGATGACTTACGATAGACAACAGAGGAGGTTTCATAATGTAGATGTCGTGAAGACTGTTGCAAGCCCCATTCTTCTTTAGCTACTCACTATAAGCTCTGCTATTGATCAGCAAGATGCCAGAATTCTTTCATTGCATGGGCGTTTAAGGTTTCTAGGTGCATTTTTCATCCCATCGTGAACTTTGGACAATATCGCTGAGTTTATCATACGCTTGACCAACATTTATCTACATGACTGAGTCCAGTGAGGTCAATTAGATTCTCAAGAAATTAAAACTAGCACACAATGACTTTTTTTTTCCATGCGAGGTATGCTGGGAAACACAATCAATGGTAGAGTTCTGACCCCAATGATCTAAGATATTATAGCCAAATGGCGTCTACATCCAAGCGGATATTGACTGGACTAGATATCATTCCAAAGCATTGTCCACACATCACGTGCTCAGGGCCGACCATCGCGTGACACCGCTGCAGAAGAAAGTACACCAAGTGAGAAGAAATGAGTGTTGACATGCCCTCGGTTGGGCTTACCTCCCCTAGCGTCCTGTATAGTCTGGAGTTCTCTCTCTTTCTCAATATTTTGTTTCTGTTCTCTAAACAAAGAAACAATGAAAGTGTTTGAGGGTAGCCACCTGAAACGATATAGATATTAGGTACCATTAAGTCTTTGCTAAAAGTGCAGACTTTGGACTGTTACTAAAGAAGATGGAAAGTTAAGAATAGAGTGCCAAGCTTCTTACATAATATAATTTCTTTTCAATTTAGATGGTTATGTTGTTTTGGTTCTCAGTAAAGTACATTTCTACTCTGAACATTTGGCTGTGTTAGCATTGGTCTTTTTATAAGACTACTATATGTTTGCCAATTAGTAGAGTTAGTACTTGCCAGGCCGAAGCAGAAAGAGATTAATAATGTGTGTAGCCTGAAACATCATTATTTAATCTCCGATTTTCAAGAAGAATATGTCACGCTCTAAAACACTAGTCGGCAAGCATCTAGAAAGCCACAGGTCAGTAATATGGGTCAAAATGGTGTGTGTGTAAGATAGCCAGATCCTTCCGGAAGTGGTTAAAGAGATGTTTTGGTAAACAATTAGACGGAAACAGAGTAAGATAAAAGCTTCAAGAAAGGTCAAGAATTGTGTAATTGTCTAGACATTAGTCGTTTGTTACTGATCATTTATCATCAATCTTTTGTTTAGCAATTATTTACTATGCTTTATGTAACAGTAATATTGTTTGTCAATCAAATTATTGTACTATTTAAAGGATTTGTTCACCTGATTCATGTTATATCAAATTTGTTCATCTGATTCATGTTATATCAAATTTGTTCACCTGATTCATGTTATATCAAATTTGTTCACCTGATTCATGTTATATCAAATTTGTTCATCTGATTCATGTTATATCAAATTTGTTCACCTGATTCATGTTATATCAAATTTGTTCATCTGATTCATGTTATATCAAATTTGTTCACCTGATTCATGTTATATCAAATTTGTTCACCTGATTCATGTTATATCAAATTTGTTCACCTGATTCATGTTATATCAAATTTGTTCATCGACACAATATTTACTTTGTATTGGCATCTCTTAACCAGGGCAGAGTACCAAGGGACTGGAAATAAGCTAATGACAACCCCTATTTACAAAAGAACTAAAAATCTGACTCAGGAAACTATAGACCAGTATCATTAACCTGCATCACATGGAAAATCCTAGAACACATGTAGTGTCACTGGAAAGGACTCACACAAACATAATGTCCTTACTCCATACCAATATGACTTTAGGAAATATAGATCATATAAAACACAACTAATACAGCTAATTGATGACCTTTCAAAATGTTTAGAAAATAATGAGCAAATAGATGCAATCTTATTAGATTTTTCCAAAGCGTTTGACAAGTTCACCACCATAGTTTGCTGAAGAAATTAAAATGTTTTGGCGTTGATGGACCATTGCATTAGTGGATTAAGAATATTATGATATGGAGAGAACAAACTAATAATAAATGACTCATAATCAACACCAATAACAGTAAACTCAGGTGCACCTCAAGGAACAGTCTTAGGTCCACTACCATTTTTAATTCACATAAATGATTTACCAAATTGCATTAGTACAGGAACAAAAGTCAGACTATTTGCAGACGATTACATAATATATAGGACAATAAAAACAACACAAGATACATAAATGTTACAAAAAGAATTAGATGAATTACAGAAATGGAAATCAAATTGGATCATGTCTTTCCACCCAGTAAAATGTCTGTTATTAAGAGTAACAAAAAACCAAAACACTTAAATTGCAATTATCTTATTCATGATAAGCCAGTAACACAGGCTAAAAACGCAAAATACCCAGGTTTATAATGGTGACCGGTCACTTCATCCCCGGTCACTTCATCCCCGGTCATTTCATCCCCTGGTCACTTCATCCCCCGGTCATTTCATCCCCTGGTCAGTTCATCCCCCGGTCATTTCATCCAATGATATTTTCATCATCTGATCATTTTATCTAACAAATTGTAATTTTAAAAAGCATTAAACGACAATATTTAATGTATTCCTTTTTTATTTAAATGACAAAATTGTAACACTTTAGATTAGAATAAAATTAAATGCCATTAAAAACTATAAAAATTTATAATTCATATTCATTGAAAAATAAAATAAAGTGAAACATGGTCGTACTTTCAGCACAGCTTGGCCTTTGGTCATAATTATTGTAATCGCACTTCTATCTCTCAAAAGATTCTCACTACTAGCACCACACCTAGGCCTTTGATGATTACGCTATAGATAAGAAAACATCCAGATTTACCATATAATATTAGATTTCTCATTAAGAATACAAAGTGGAAGAGGAAACACCATAAAAACATTAGTAATATGTCATAAAATGTCAAAAAGAAAGCATTCTACATAATCATATTTATATATAAAATATTTAATTGGGGATGAAATGACGAGGGGATGAAATAACCGGGGGATGAAGTGACCAATGGATGAAATGACAAGGGGATGAAGTGACCGGGGATGAAGTGACCGGTCACCATTATAACACCTGGGTATTTTGCGTTTTTAGCATGGAACCCCCTTATAGATAAAACTTTAAAACAATCAAACAAAGCATTAGGGTTTATTAAAAGAAATTTCTATAAATCAAATAAGAACATAAAACTAAAATGTTATTTAACATTGGTTAGTCCAATAATAGAAAATGCATCCTCTGTTTGGGACCCCTCAACTCAAGAAAACATTAAGAAAATAGAGCAGTAAGATTTATAACATACGAATATTCACATTTGACTAGAGTAAAACAATTTTACATAAAATACTGAAACTTAATCTACAAATACAAAAACAAAATCTAATAAAATACTCAGAAAGACACATAGATAAAGGCACATACCTCGTTCCTTATGCTAGGACAAATTTGTACAAATACTCCTTCTTCCCTAGTGCTATTAGAGCATGGAATGGGTTGCCTGAGCTAGCCAGAAATCCTGTGACTTGGCAGAGTTTAAGTCATTGGTTAACATACATGACTAGATGATGACGTAACGTCTGTATTGCATAAGATAAGATTGAAATTTGTATTTCTTCAGTGTGTTTGTATAATTACCTTCAAATGTTACGTTACTATGAGAAGAATAGTCAAATTGATATCGTGAACAACTCTCAAACGGATTCGAGACAAAACAATTTAAAATGTTGAGACGCAAACATGTTCAAAACTTGTTAAAATTTATTTTTACGGCTAATTAGGTTAAGCTACAACACACTAGGAAAGCACTAAAATAGTCCATTCGCAGAGGGACACTTTCAGAGGTTAGGCCAGACATAACAAGACAAGAGACTTTAAACAAGAATGTGATGTTGTCATCATTGTTATGATTACCCGACGAAATTGTCCGCTATATTGTCGGGTCAACCATTTAATATTACAAACTATTATGTTTTATATTTTCACGCACTTCACTATGGAAGTAACATTTTAGGCAGTGTGCCTTAATAACAGTCAATGTTTAGTCTATGTTAAACGGACACTACTGACACAAAAATATAAACTTTTTTCTTTTCTTCCACAGAGATCGAAGGAGGGAATGGTAAGTACTGTCACCTTTCTTGTACTCATTTTGATTTCTGAACTTTTAGTGAATCCGTTACTTTTAAATCAATAACATTTCTAGATGTCATCTTGGTCAATAAAGCAAGCTAATGTTAATGTGAGACCTGGCTTTACCTTTTTATATCAACAAAAGTAATAGAAATTGAAACAATTATTTTTATGTTTTTCTATAGCAAAAGTTTCTATGTAATATTTCAAAATATTATCATTTTAATCATAATCATAATTACAATATAAAACTATCGTAAATAATGTTCAAGCACCATTGACCCACATATTTGTTTAAATTATCTTCAGATATTGGTGTCAAATTTGGACAGAACTCTTCTGTTACAAACATATTTCCAATTGTGCATTTAGAGTAGATAAAATAATGGAAATGTATGTGCTGAGTTAATATTAATTCATTCTTGCCTATGTCATCTCTTGTAGATATCAGCTATAAAAGGCTACTGTCGTGAGGCTAAACTATACTGTGCATCTGAAGGCCCACGAGGTAACTCTATCCATTGTTTGAATAAAAATAACAATATTATTTTAGCCAAGAGTTTCATTGACACCATATACTTCCAAAGTACAACAAAGTTACTTATTATTTCAGGTCCTCCAGGAGACAAAGGAGAAAAAGGTAATGTCTAATTAATGTACACTAGTTGTTTGAGAGAAAATGGTGTATCCAATATGACGAAATAGTGGTAGTATCCTGACAGGAGCATGAACCACAGATCATTCAACTCGTTAAATCTGCTAGGCAGCAACACATGACGAGGAGACTATTATAATCGAATAAGATGGTTAATACGACTTGGTAGTTTCAGATGTAGAATCTGAGGTACAATTCTGAAGTACCATGTCTCATTCATCGCAAGAGATCCTTATTTAAAATAATGTATTGTGTAGGAATAATTAAAAGATTGAACATTATAAGCAATACACTTTATAATTCAAATTTAATATTAAATTTTCAAAAGTAGACTGCAAATGAAGTTTAAAAGTTATGGACAGAACAGACTGAGTTTCGAAACCTGAAATAAGTTCTTCTCTTTACATAGATTTTTCAAACCAACAGTCATAATATTCTCCTACTGGAAACAAATTATCTCCCTTTAGTTAATTTACTCTTCTGGCTAAAAACTAGGAGCTACTAGAATATATGCAACTTCCTGTTTACACTTCATTGGCAACCGTACCCAACTTGACAATGACCTTAAAAGCAAATGTAATACATTATTTAAAAGTGCTATATACTTTTTAGCATTACAATCTAAATCGTTTCTTTTTTTTAAAATAAAGATAAAGTAATCATAATCACGCATAAGTGCCTACAAGTACAACAATACTTTTCACTTTTTTGGGGGGCATTGACAACTTACTTTGTAGTTTGATATATGTTTGTCTTAAATTTCAGGAGAAAAAGGTGACCCTCCAGATACAACATTATTAGCCATGAACTTAGCCAGTTTAGAGTCTGTCAGAGGTCCCCCAGGACCAAAAGGTAAGTGTATGTTGTAATGACGTCATACTTACACCTTACAGTTAAACGTTTATTTTTCTTTAATTAATATGTTGCCTGATCATAATTGTGTGTAAATGTTCTAGTTTCACTCCTAGCTCGTTTAACGAATGAGGTTATAGTGTACAGTTTTTATTTTCGCATATAATACACATGAAAAACAAACGACAAGAGAACATAGTTCTTAAGAATAAATTAATTTTAGCAATCAACAAGTAATAAAATAAAAAAAAAAATCTTTTCCTACTCTTTATTCAAGTATTATAATATTTAATTCGTCATTGAAAAACATATATGGGAAAAAATCCAGTTTAATGACCTAACCTACTAAGTTCATGTTATTAGCAGGACGTTAGTACAAGTTATCAAAACCGGCCACACTACAAAAGATCAAACTTAAATATATCAATCTTCATTTAGAATATTTAAATAAATGGCAGCATTTTTTTTTTCATTTTAATCTACTTAACGTAAAAAATATTTTTATTTATTCAATAATTCACGAATTAATTTTTCTGAAATTTCAATAATTTTTTTTTTTGCGCTTTTCAGCTCCATAGGATGATAGATAAACGTTAAAATGAACTCAAAATCAATTTCTTTGTAAAGATATATATGAACATACATACATGCAGAAAACATATATATATATATATATATATATATATATATATATATGTATATATATATATATATATATATAGAAAATATATTAAAATATCTGCATCAATTATAAATAAAATGACAAAAAATGTTTGTAAATATAAGGTGTTATTTGTAGTATGACATAGCATTCTAAAAGTAAAAAAAAATAATTTTTTCTTCTCATGAACTTGTTTTCATAAAAAAAGTAAAGTTCCCCTTTCAAACCTTGTAGTCTATATGGCAGATGATGTAAAGATCATCTGATTCTGTGGCCTACGGTTAACGAGGGTGTCGTGTGGCCAGCATTTTAAAGACATGTCTAACGACTTTAGTTGAAAGATTCATCGTCTGGACGGCATTAAATACTGAAATTTGTGTCTGTATTTATTTGTGTGCAAGTCAGTGTTCAACTAATTACTTTGATTTGATCGACAGGAGACAAAGGAAGTGACGGGATGCCTGGTCCGATAGGATCCAAGGGTGATCCGGGTCCACCTGGACAACCTGGTCAAAACGGCATTGCTGGTAAATGAACACAAACCATGACGAATCACTTAAACTAAAACACTCCCCTTTTTTTCTCAATGCCATTAAAAACGTACACATATCTGCACATCCTCCTACAAGAAGACATTAAAAAAGTAATTACAAATTTAGGCTTTTTTTTTTTTGCTGTTCAAGAGAAAAAGTTATAGTTTTATTAGTATCCATTTTTCTAGTAAGGAAAGTCACTGAGAAGTTTATTTTTGTATAGACAAGATCTGCATTACGTTCCCAGTTTCAAAAGCCCGAATTAAAGTTTCAATTTAAGACATAACAAAGTAAACCCTAACAACAAGTCAAGTCCACACTATGGATGTCTCTACATATTCAACTATTTACATTGCCCAAATATGTCTTAATTGTTGCTAGATACTTTTATATCATCTTTATCATCTATATCATCTGGATATAGTTTATATCATCTTTTGATTGTGTATATATCTTGATATATTTTTAAAAACTCATTATGCTTGGTATTTAAATGTGAAAATATATTTCTGACAGCATTTTTGAATGACCCATGTATAATGTTTATTGGATCAATATTTATAATATAAATATTTAGTAGAAATATTGCAATCCCAAAACCAAATTCATTCCACCTCAAATACCTTTGGTCTATATCTCATCCTACTTTTGTATACTGACCATCTATATTCCCAGTACAAAGTTTTAATGTCGGCTGTGATATATTAATATAATCAATGGTTATAGTTTATTCCTCACTTATGTTTTAAAATTGAGGATAGATAGACAGAGAAAGAGAGAATGAGAGAGAGAGGGGGGAAATAGATCGGGAAAAGGAGAGAAGTAAACGTTATTATAGAGCTATGTCAATGGAGTTTACTTTTAGGTAACAAACGAGAAGCCTAAAAGTTGGGGCTGAATGAAAGGAGACATGGAAATGGAAATGAATACATTATAAAGTGAGGCCGAATAAGATTTTATGACTGAAATTCATTGAATTGAAGAAACAAAATGGTTCCTCATGTTGGTATCTTTAAAACTACTAAATTTTTCGGTTGTACAAAAAAAGAAAACATCTCGACACATTTGTTAAATATATTTTAAAGACTGATCCCTGTTTTATTGACAATCCTTTCCCTAAAATCAATCTTCTGTTCTAAACGAAATCCACCAGGTCCAAGAGGAGCCAAAGGTGATCAAGGAATGAGAGGCCTATTGGGATTTCCTGGGGTACAGGGACCACCAGGTTTACACACGCATGCTTTTTTTTTTTGTTAAAAAATAAAAACTTCTCTTAATCCTTTCGTTGGTTGCTTCCAGTAAAAGTCATTTAGCTCATATTCGAAACTGTGTAAATGCATCTAAAGCAAACATAGTTCTTTGTATCATAGCTTTTTTTTTTTTTTTTTTTTACATATTAACTGTTGAGAAAAAAAGTGTGTCTCGAACAGTTATTTCTTGCCATCCACTCATTGTATAATTATACATTGTTTGGTTTGTATTACTACTTACATTATTTCTTGTAACATGTAGCCCATATAATTGCCCCCCCCCCCATCCCCATGTCTAAGCATGTTATCTCTTTATACAAATTGTTTTCAAAATTTAATTATATAACTCGCATGAATTAAAGCATATAGATCTGGACATATTGCGCTATGTAATTTGAAGCTCGAAAATAATCAAATATAAAAATATATAAATACTAATAGATCTTACTATGCATTACGAACAATTACAATCATCTCCCCAAAAAATTAGCCTCCATAGTATGATCGAGTAACCTACGAAACAATCTATTTCTTCAACATCGTTCTCATGGCAACCAATGGAAGAGGTCTAACAGTTCTAAGTCTGTGATGAGCAGATCGAGTGTGAATAAACAAAGGAAACAAATCTTATGAGCGTGATAGCACAGTTTATTTCAATAATATCACGAATTTACAATGGACCTCTCTTCAGCAATAGATAATATCACACGGCATAATAAAACCATTCCAATGGCACTGCTTTGATTTTTATTTGGATAAACCATTTCTAAATGTATGAAATAAATCTAAACCTACGTTTCTTACGGCCGATATTCTTTAAGTCTACAGTAGTAAATAGACTTTCATAGTCATATGTGTAAAAGAGTACACTCATTGTCCATGTGCCTAAAGAAGAAAAGTACCAGTAAATCAATTTAATCAAAAAATTTACTATTATAAATAAATAATATGCTTAGACGCGTAAAGTTATATGGAAAGATTTGTCTAGATTCCCGAATCTTTTGAGCAGAAGATTTTTAAAAAAAACTTCACGTTATGCTGACCGTGTAACTCCCTTGTACACCACTGGCTACTAAAACAATTTATTTGTACCTGACCCATACATTTTTTCGGTTTCGGGAAATGAAATTTATTTACAAAATTTAAAATATCGCTAAAAAAAAGTTTCCTATTTATGATCAATAAAATACATTTATTTCTTGAGGCATATACAAGTATGATATAGTATTTTGAAATGTGATTGTTATATATAAATAATACCTATATTGTTACGTATATGTTGCCAGAAATGAATTCCCCTGCATGAATTTTCTGATTTCTAATCACAAATTGTTTTTGCATGTTTCGTCTGCTTGTATTCAATTGAAACCTGCATCTATAAATAGATGTCATGCAAATAAGCTTCAATGTTCAGTCCTTATATGTGATACAATAAACATGTCATTGTTTCGTTTGATATATCCAATCATTTATAATCATGAGGTTTACTAGACAGAAATTAATTCACGAATGCTTGTTGAGTAGAACATAAAAGCTTGTAGTATTTAATCTATAAAGAAGAGGCTAAAGAAAAAGTTGTCTTAAAAAGTCTACGGAAACATACACTAGTTTAAACTATTTGCTAATTCACTTTTTTTTACATAGAAAAAAAATATCTAATACCTAAATATCTTACTGATGAAAAATGTATATACCCGTTGAATGATTTCATAATAATACAATAAATAAAATAGGTCTACAGAAATCAATATTATGTTTCAAAATCAAAATTTTAAAATAAATTATGTAAAGTAAAAATGCATTCGACTTAAAAAGAAAATTAAATCTTTGTTTAATATCTTTACATCTGTCCTTAGATCATTGTTTATGTCAATTTACTGTTTGACGTTAATTATGTTAATATGTTCATCTTCAGGTGAGACAGGCATTCAAGGCCCAAAAGGTGGGTCTTTATAGCTTTATATATAATTTGTATTATAGCTCTATACATTTTACTCCCAATAGCTTAAAAGTTATGACGTTGTGAATATTTTAATAAACATTCATGCGACAAAAAAAAAACAACAGATTATTGAAATGAACAAGAGCAGACTACAAATGAATTGATGATCTGTTGATGTGCCTCTTGTATCATCACACCGTTCTATTTTCCCTTAGGTGAGCCAGGTGAACCAGGAAAAGACGGCTTACCTGGGTTTCACGGCAGTAAAGGTGACAGGGGACCTCCTGGACCTAAAGGAGACAGGGGACAAGGAGGAGTGCCCGGTATTCCAGGACTGAAAGGGTATGTTGGAGACATAGGACCCCCAGGTAATCCAAGTCACTTTCAGATCGTTTAGCTGTAACATTTCCTAGCAATATCGCATCTCCTCCATATCTCTATCTGAAGTTCTCTCTTCTATCTCTGTGCATTACTTTATCCTGTCTCTTTTTTATCTCTACACCTTTCTTTACTATCTGCTTTCTCACAAACTTGGTCTCTCAATCTCTCACTGTTTCTGCTTAATTATGTTTGTTAAATTAGCTATATAAAAAACATTTCAAGATATAAATCACTTTGAGAACTTTTAATCAGAGTAAGTCAAGTTAGTAAACTACCTCATTCAGACCTTGCGATCTTTAGAGCAGATGATGATTTTTTAAAAAAAGATCTTCTGTTTCTACGGCCTACGTTTAACGAGGATGTCACATGACCAGCACAGCGATCTAGTGGCTTTTCTTTCCCAAATTAAAGTCAGCTATCCATTAAAGTTGGGTGGACTCATGGACGTCCTAAAAATCCCGCCTTCAAAAGCCCAGTCTTTACCGAGATTTGAAACTGAGACCTCTCGTTTCGGAATCCAATCGTTTTACCAGTCAGCCACAACGCCACATTAAAACAGAGCCCGTCACAATCATGTATATACTTTACTTACGAGATTTTATTCACTTTAACTATTTCTTGATTTTACTTACTTCAAACTATAAGAAACATCTCTGGATCTCATTGCTACAATTGTATCGACATTGGAGGACGTCCCAAAAGCAATTTTTAAGATCATTTAGAATTAGAAGTAACGTGTGTATTATATAAGAAAAGAACATTTTTTGTAATAAAAAATATGAATATAAAATTATATTTCTTTTTATTATTTGACCAGGTCCCCCTGGACCTACAGGACAGAGAGGAGAGCCCGGATATTGCCCAGGTAAACAAAATAACAATTTAGGTTTTTGTGGGGCAAACAAAATACACGAATTAGAAATATTAGAACACATTCTCTTTAAGTAACACTTTGTGTTTTAATACGCTGTAAAACTTCTTTGAAATAACTTGTTCCACTCTAAGTGATAATGTCACAGTCGATACCCTTTTAATAATAGAAGTACTCCAGTGAGTTAAAATATTAAAACAAATACCTTATATGCATATGATGCACTATTATAGATACCGGACATTGTTTTTGATGTATTAAATTCGGATTCTAAATAACTGTTGATAGTTTTACTACATTTAAATATCTCTGCTTTACAGTGCACTGTATGGAACCAGAACGCACTATCCAATGTGAGTATCATCTGTTAGAACTAATACAAGGGACACAAAGAATGTAGAAATGTTAACATGTTAATATTAACATTTATAGTTTCCATGTGCATACATGTACTAAAACTAACAATGCAATTTATACTATGAATAATATAAACACAAAAAGTCATCAGAAAAAAAAGCAATATAACACAAAAATGGGGGGAGGCTCCTTATAGTCGTACATCTACATACTCAAACAAAGAAGTTCTGCAAACTTTATAAAATTCTTTCGTCAGTTTCGATGAAAGATAGTTTCTTCCTTTGAAAGGGTTGAGGGCTTTGCCTATGCAAGTGAGGCTTCTGAGGCCTATATGAGTCCGAAATATTCGGCTCCTTATTGGGCATGCAAGCTTTTGTAGCTGGAGCTTGTGGGGGTTGCCTGGAAGTGTTCAGCTAATATTCTAAAGCCACGACACCTTTCTTTGCATTGGATGACTTAACAAATCGATTTGTACAGGGATTCAAACAAATTCTTTGGGATGGAATACGCACTCTTTAATACTCAGCCACCCTGTTCCTAAAAAAAAAAAGAATGCATAGCATCCCAGTTTGAAGAAATTTACCAGCGTCTGCTTGTAACAATATAGATTTAACAAAACATTCGAGTTAATACAACTTTTGTGTGTTTCTATTTAATTTTTCTGAAATGTTTAGCCCAACCACCTCGTAACACAGCCTCCATCTTGATTCCTTGGATATTACCCATCATGCAACTCGTTATAACCAGTTTAACTACATAGGTAGGCTATAGTATTGAGCTATTAAACGTAATAGTTAATGTTCAGATATATATTTTTTTTTTTTTAGAACTTGAAATGTAATTATACTATTTATTTTCCAGCAAATTTTTATGGTAATCTTTCATTTAGTTCAGTTTATAGACCAACAACAAAAGTTTGTTTTTTTTTAAATGTAGAAATAATTTTATTTATTTATTTTATTTTATTTTTTAAAGTCCAATTTGGAAGGAGTTTGCTTACGACAGTTTTGGAAATCTGGATTCACAGATCAAGAAAATGACAAAAATCTCTGGTTTCTGACAACCAAAGAACAAAATTTTCGAAATTTCTATATATTATAACAGATATTATTTAATGAATTGATACATACTGAACATAGACTAAACTTGACTACAACGTAAGGTAAAGTAAGACCAGTTAGTCTAGACAGATGTTCAATCTTTGGTGTGATTAGAAAGACTTTGAGAAAGCATTGGGCCAGAGACAAGGGAGACCGATGTGGCAATGAGTTTGTAAAAAAAAATAAAAAAAAATATTGATTTAAGTCCCTTGTACACCGCATAACCGAGTTGGAATAGCGTTAAGAAAATATACTTGTAAATTTTCACTTGGGATTAAAAAACAAAAGTATACAAAAGAAACGTGCCGAAATAATGTAGGTTGACTACTCTAGGATCTGCTTAGCCTTAGTTATAGGATACACGTAGTTATGGGTAGTAGTCCCGTATAATTGTAGACCATACTATTTGACCATAGAAAAGACTTCCTTAGCATTTAAAGTACGTCAGTATATCTATGTAATAGAAGTAGTTGATATGCTGTGATATGTACATTAAATAAATATTCTTGATATAAACTGTAACAAAGAATACATTTACTTGTTGAGGACGTTTAATGTTGCAACAGAATCCTTGATATACTTGAGATCTTTTGTTTTTCTTTTCGATGAAATTTCATTTAAAGTCATCTTTTTTCTTAAATTAAAAAAGCGTTTTCAATCATTCTATATTTTTCTCATAAGCTTCAATTATCATAATAATTTCTAACTGCAATCACAATGCTGTAATTTATTTTTTTTAGTATAACTTTTGATCTATGTGTTTCCTGTAATAGAAATAGTGCTTTACTTTTTGTATGAAGGGAACAACTTTTTGTTTTCTAATCCAACCACTTGGAAACAAAAAAAGTCTTTTATTCTATGCGTACAACTTAGATCTGTACTGGATCGCTGCATTGCGATCACATTTCAATCCCATGGAAGTCAAAAGTGGGTTCCAATATGGTGGGATTATGAACAGTTTAGAGACGTTAATGTTTGCTTTTAAAGATGTGGCTGTTTTATTTCTGTTTACTTTTTTTTTGCAATAATAAACACTTTGACTACAAATGATATTATGTGATGTTTTTTTTTTTTTTTTTTTTTTTACAAAATTGTATTTCATTTTATGATGCACAGCATGACCGAGATTTATTTTATTTCAAGTCTGTGGCATTTGAAGTCCTAATTATTACCGTTTCCTTGTGTAACTCGTCATGTGACTAAAAAGGCCAATCGTTGATACACAGCTGCGGTCACGTGTTGGGCATCAGTAATGACCAGACGCTGTAGTACTGTCATCTTTCTTTCTATTTCTAATTGAAATGTAAGAAAACGTAAATAAGAACTCACCCGTCTGACTGCAGAATCGTCTGACTGCAGAATCGTCTGACTGTAGAATCGTCTGACTGTAGAATTGCCTGACTGCAGTATCTAAGTTTCAACAGAATTCTTATATATTCATGTGAAGATCGTATTCATCATTCTTTTTGTAGTACAAATTGAATCTATTTACAAGTGAATCTATTTACTAGTGCATCTATTTACTAGTGCATCTATTGACTAGTGAATCTATTGACTAGTGCATCTATTGACTAGTGCATCTATTGACTTCTATGAAATGGCCCATGATGCTTTGTCTTTTAAAATACACGACTAGATTGTGGCTCTTTTTAAGCTTAAAAAAAACCAGCCTGTTCTCTTGCATAACATTGCTTTCACTGTTGGTTAGAAACATGAATTAGATTGAATTTATATTTTTGTTTTCAATTTTAATATAACATTTCAAATTGATCCATCTTGCCGTTTCTTGTCTGTTTGTATAGCTTTGAACATTCTCTTATTTTTTACCTTCAACAAATAATTCTTTTAAAAACATTTTATATGTGTCCCCATCTATGCTTTATTGAAGACTTAAATGCTTTAAACTGCTACGTATATATATATATATATATATATATGTTTTACAAACTCACAATAGACGACTGAATGTATTGATCACTCTGTTACTTAGATTTAGTTTATGTTTTTTTTTTCTTATTCCATCTGCTGCCCATTATCTGTATTATTAATCTTTCAATAAACTTGTTCTAGAAGATACTTTTTTCACCATAATTTGTTTTTCTTTTATTTCGCTTTATGAGTGTATTTAATGTCTTATTTACATGCATTTTTAATTATTTAAACAAATATTTACACTATTCAGTAATCGGCCAATTCAGTGATACTTGGAAATGTATAAGCAAAAAATAAAAACAATTATCTAAATAACTAAAATATACACATTTATGGCAGATCAGTGGCGTAGCTAGTGATTTGGTGGTCCGGGGGGCTTGACCTCTTTAGGGGCCCCTGCATTTTGACATTCGACATCATGACATGAGACAGTGTCGTAATATTTAATGTAAAAACTTATTTCAAACACTAACTTGGGGGCCCCATCAAGTGGTGCCCGGATTTTCAAAGTTGAATCCCCGTCCCCCAATCCTAGCTACGCCAATGTGGCAGATAAGAACCAAAAGATTAGATGTTTTGATTAGTGACAAATGGAAGCCTGGATAGAACAGTGTCAACGTTCTGTCCATCGTAAAATGTGTGGACACTAGGAAGCCAATCTTGGGCAAAGGTCGTACACTAAGCCCTCAGGAATGCCAACTTAATAGCATCTATATTCATTAAACATTACTGGATTGGGAAACAGGGCGGTAGGGACGACCGTTCTCTCCCCTCACCCTTCCTTTGAGGAGATATGGGGGTGTATTTTGTTTTTCAAGAAATTACCCAATGTATGTAAATATTGTGATCTACTTACTGATCTAAAAACTTTTATGATGCTAATTTTTGTTCTTAACACTCTGGTATTTCCCTTGGTTTAATTCTAGAAGCGTTGCCAAGGGTAGGCGAACAACGGAAGTCGAGGAATTTATTCGTAAATCTGAAACCTGGGATAGGCCGATCAATGTTTGGGTAGTATGGAGCTGGTATAACTGAGTCACTGAGGGGGTGTGTGGGGGGGGGGGAAAGTAAATACAACTCCCCCTCCCATTAGACCGATTTGATACGATACAAAAGTAGTCAAGAAACTAGAAACACCTTAAAGTTTGATTAACTATACGAGTAGATCAGCTTTAGTAAAACATTTCACACGTCAATTATTTTAGGATCTATTCTAACAACACATGCACTAAACTATTACAAATAAACATAATACGTTCTTCTAGAGTGTGTGACCGTGCGAACAAAATCAAAGTCAAAGGTTAAAATGAATGAGATAGGCTTGAAACCATTGGTATGAGTGTGTGTGTGCTTGTGTGTGTGCTTGTGTGTTTCTATGGTGACAGTGGGAAGAGATTAATAGCATCTGTATGAGTGTAAATGATGCAAGATAAGTGACCTTCTCGTCAGCGGTGTTAGTTAGGACAGAGGGCTCCAGAATGTCAGCGGTGTTAGTTAGGACAGAGGGCTCCAGAATGTCAGCGGTGTTAGTTAGGACAGAGGGCTCCAGAATGTCAGCGGTCTTAGTTAGGACAGAGGGCTCCAGAATGTCAGCGGTGTTAGTTAGGACAGAGGGCTCCAGAATGTCAGCGGTCTTAGTTAGGACAGAGGGCTCCAGAATGTCAGCGGTGTTAGTTAGGACAGAGGGCTCCAGAATGTCAGCGGTCTTAGTTAGGACAGAGGGCTCCAGAATGTCAGCGGTGTTAGTTAGGACAGAGGGCTCCAGAATGTCAGCGGTCTTAGTTAGGACAGAGGGCTCCAGAATGTCAGCGGTGTTAGTTAGGACAGAGGGCTCCAGAATGTCAGCGGTCTTAGTTAGGACAGAGGGCTCCACAATGTCAGCGGTCTTAGTTAGGACAGAGGGCTCCAGAATGTCAGCGGTCTTAGTTAGGACAGAGGGCTCCAGAATGTCAGCGGTCTTAGTTAGGACAGAGGGCTCCAGAATGTCAGCGGTCTTAGTTAGGACAGAGGGCTCCAGAATGTCAGCGGTGTTAGTTAGGACAGAGGGCTCCAGAATGTCAGCGGTGTTAGTTAGGACTGAGGGCTCCAGAATGTCAGCGGTCTTAGTTAGGACAGAGGGCTCCAGAATGTCAGCGGTCTTAGTTAGGACAGAGGGCTCCAGAATGTCAGCGGTGTTAGTTAGGACAGAGGGCTCCAGAATGTCAGCGGTCTTAGTTAGGACAGAGGGCTCCAGAATGTCAGCGGTGTTAGTTAGGACAGAGGGCTCCAGAATGTCAGCGGTGTTAGTTAGGACAGAGGGCTCCAGAATGTCAGCGGTCTTAGTTAGGACAGAGGGCTCCAGAATGTCAGCGGTGTTAGTTAGGACAGAGGGCTCCAGAATGTCAGCGGTGTTAGTTAGGACAGAGGGCTCCAGAATGTCAGCGGTGTTAGTTAGGACAGAGGGCTCCAGAATGTCAGCGGTCTTAGTTAGGACAGAGGGCTCCAGAATGTCAGCGGTCTTAGTTAGGACAGAGGGCTCCAGAATGTCAGCGGTAAGTTAGTTAGGACAGAGGGCTCCAGAATGTCAGACGGAAATCAAGTGTTATTGTAATGAATTAGATTCTGTTTAGAATACACCATTTGATAGAACTACTAAAGTCTAGTACATTTATTTCTTTTTACTCAACTTGATTTTCTACATTATATTTTCAATATCGTCCACAAGAAAGTTATTCAAGTTATTTCTAGACTCATTAGTTAAGATATGTAATGCCTACAGCGGTTTAGTTGTCTACCAGCAGTTTGGTGCTACAAGTCAACGGACGGCAACAACACCCATGAAAAAAAAAAGGGAAACACAACACTAAACTATTTGCCATTGATGACCTCCCTTGGTATATTAAAATGTTGAAAGTTCACATCTTGTTGAGAGACAGTGTGAGGAATGTGATGATTGAGCTTCGTCAACAAAAGGATCAAAGATTTTTTTCTAAATATGCCAATTTCCTGCCCTGTTGGAAGACTTTTGAAAGGTCTCGTACATCTCTTTGACTGGCCGAATATGGCCCGCAAGTCGTAGTTTTATAATCACTGCTTAAAAATCGGTTAAAACATAAGATGTTTTGTTAACACGAAAATTAAGTTTGATCACCATTTGGAAATTGAACATTTTTAGCACATATCTCTTTTAACCTTCATCACTGTATTAGACAATGGGACCATAAAAATGCTAACCACAAAATAGCTGTTTAGTCGGCGCCATTTTTTAATTCGCTTTTCTGTCGAGCAATCTAAAAACTTAGCGGTGAGCTTCCGAAAATGCATAACATTCGCCAGCAGATAAAGTATGACGTAATGTTGTGCATATTCTGTTAGAGATAATCCTAACAAACAAAGTAATCTATAACATGTGCGGGCTACAACACTAGATGGCACCTCTCTAAATAACCGAGGGACTTTTCCATTGCTGATGTTGCCCTACAGTATTTTTTTCTTTCGCAAAACCTCTGATGCCACTTCTGGCTTATTAAGGTTAATCTATTTCTGCAATGTTCTCATTATAATGAAGTAAAATTCTAAAATGTCGTCCCCCCCCCACCTACGACACATACTAGCAACAGATCTACCAACACATGCAGCCCGTTGCTAAGAGAAGAGGAATGGAATCTCTACAAATATTTGAAACATGCCAGAAATAATTTGTCTGTCTCAAAAAAAATATATTTTTTTGTGACAATATTGGTGTTGAGATAAAGTTAACAGCATCATTTTCTTTTTTTTTTATTAGGTCTAAGAGAGAATAAGATTCAGTAACTAATATAAATCATGATTATTTCTTGGTGCATAAATTAGTTACTAAAGAAATTGTTGAATGGAGTCGACAAATACATTCTAAATATTGAATCCTGTTCAACTTAAAGATACAATAGAATGCGTACTTCAAAAATATGTGATATTTACTTTTTTTTTTGTTTTTAGCTAAATCTTTCATAATTTCAAAGAACAAAAAATCTATTTGAAATAAAAAAAAAAAAACGTGGGTTGGAATAAATTACACAATGAAGGAATCCTTGCAAACCGTAGCGCAGAGAAAGACAATCTCAGCTGACACACATAGTTGGACTGTTTTAAAATTGGGACGATAACTTAAGGAAACATTTACTGGTAAATACACTTTGATACAAATTCTTTCACTAATGCACAAGTGTCTTAATCATTCAAGTGTTGTAGGTCTTTATGTATTAGGTACTTATAGTTGGTGTTTTTTTTTTAATTTTGTTAATTTTCTAATTTTTGGTTGATCAGGGTTAATTGATCATATAACAGGAGTTTAATAATATATGTAATAAAAATAAAAACGATTATTATTCACTTGTGCCTTGTGTTCTGTGACCAGTATCTATAACATATTTTTAATTGCGAAATATGATAAGACCTTTACAGTATACTTAAGGATTCTGAGGTAAATTAACCATCAGAATTAAGTTTAAAAAATGGGCGATGCTAAACCAACGCCTAGAAAGTACGCAAGAGAGCGTCATTTAGAAGTGCATATCAGATATGTATACATCCTCTTGAGCTGTTTGGTTCTGTGCATGGCCGCATTAAGTGTATTTCTTGTTGTCTGCTTCGTCGAACTATCAACATTAAAGGAAGCGATATCCGGTTGTAAAGATGTTCTTGAGGTGAGCCTGCAGGATGGGGCTTTTGGAGATACTATTTTAACTTCTAGGGATGAAGATCAGATGTATGGACATTTTGTAGAAAATTCTGAAGATGACCAGCTTAGAAGGAAGAGGCGTGCTGGATTTCATGAAGGTTCAGGAGCAGACGATGACTGGATGTGGATGAGTTCGTTTGCTAGAATTCCAGTAAGTGACACTTTTAATTCTACGAAAACAAATACAATCTTAATTTAGTCTTTCGGAGCTAGAGAAACATTTTTGAACAATGGAAATGTGCATTACTGCAACAGTTCACCGTTGATTTTATTTTTTTTTTCATTAACGTGTAGGACTGTCAGTATGGCGGTCAAACATTTAAACTTAGTGATGTTTGGTGTAACAACAACGAGATAACGACTTTGTTTTCTGTCTCTTGCAATTTTATTTAACTCTTTATCTCCGTAATTATTTCCCACGTTCTGACAGAAATGTTCGTTTTTCACATGTGAATGTTCTATCATGTTATCATTCAACTTCAATACACATATTTATTTGTAACTAGACATATGTTACCCGCGACCCGCGGGTCTTTATTTGCGCATTACCTTCGATATAGTCACTGTTTTGTAAACAATTAAACGAAATAATAATGTAATAAGTAAAGCGAATGTGTCAATGTAAAAATAGTGTGAATGAAGCTATCAAATCAAAATAGCTAATAGGCTTAAATCCATTTTTTTTTTCAAATTAAAACATTTGCTTGTAAGGCCTACATATATTTGATTAAAATTTGAGATGAATAGACTAAATTTTGTATGTTCATGTGTATAAAGTATAAATTAGATCTTGAGGTAGACATAGATCTAAATCTACACTAATCTAGAGTTAAAAATTGGCTTTTATAGAGTTCATTCTCTGCTCCGCATGCGTGAACTTTTTTTCATGAATGAATATAGGCCTATCTCAACACGGCTACGCAGCTTTAGCGAACAGTGAACGAATGTATTAAAAATGCTTTAGAAAAACAAATTTGAATGTTAATTTGATTAAAATATGAAATGAATGGACAATAATTAGTATGTTTATGTGTTAAAGCATAAAACTATCTGTGCAAAGAGAAGCTTTATCATCTTAGAGTTGAATTAGAGTTTTAGATCTAGGGATGGGATTATAAAGTAAACAATTAAACGAATTAATTTTTAGTTCGCGATTCATTACGGTATTGTCTAATGAAATAATGTTCGCCAGGAAATCTGTAGTCACAGATATCAGGAACTAATTTATGTAAAAAATGCTTTTGGATAATCAGTGGATTGGATTTATATGTATGTTAAACGTAGCTAATGATCCTTTCACGTTATTTCTCTTTCGCTACGAAAATTAAATTAGCGAAAATGGGCTTACCCGAAGTCGATACATTCTTATCTATTAAAAACGAAATCAGCGATAGCTTTGTTAAATGGATGGGATTATAAAGTGAACAATTAAACGAAATAATTTTTAGTACGCGATTCATGAATGAATATAGATCTAGGCCTATCTCAACTCGGCTTTGCAGCTTTCGTGAATCAATGTAGCTTTAGAAAACCAAATTTGAATGTTTATTTGATCAAAATATGAAATGAATGGACTTTAATTAATATGTTTATGTGTTAAAGTATAAAACTATCTGTGCGAAGAGAAGTTTTATCATCTTAGAGTTGAATTAGAGTTTTAGATCTAGGGATGGGATTATAAAGTAAACAATTAAACGAATTAATATTTAGTACGCGATTCATTACGGAATTGTCTAATGAAAGAATGTTCGTCAGGAAATCTGTAATCACAGATATAAGGAACTAATTAATGTAAAAAATGCTTTTGAAACACAAAATTGAAGGTTAATTTTATTATATAATGAAATCAATGGATCTTCTTTTGTCTTTTCATGTGTCAAAGTAAAAAACTATCTGCGCAAAGTGTATTTCTTAAAATTAGATCTAGGTCTAAATCCTTTCTATCTTTTCTCATGTCAACATTGTAGACATGGCCTAGATCCATAAAATACTATAGCTGTAATAGAGTCGGACAACTTTATTTTTTTTGAGGGTCTTAAGTTTGTTTTAGGGCTACAATACATACACTACGGTCTAAGTTAGTACCCAAGGAACATTCCTGCCTAGTTTTATCAAGATTGGTCAAGCGGTTTTGATGTCTATAAGTAATATACATCCATACATACATACATACATACACCACACATTCTACTTTATAATATAGATTAGAAAAGTTACTTTTGGTATAGTATATTTAGGAGAATGCGTGCTCTTTATATATAACACGAATTAAAGTTTATAAAAAAAAAAAAAAAATTTCCTAGGATCAAATCAACGATGATATCGTTAATTAGGAGAGAAAGAGTTAATCCTACAGTGCATTGGGCGTCAAGCTGTCTATATAGAAATCGTTCTGCAACTCTATCAAACTGTAGTCCACTGCTCTGAGGTCCGCTCAATTATATGGGCAATCAATTTTCAAAAAGAAATAAACTTATTTATAAAGTAGTCAGGAAAATTAATCACATCCTTTATCAGATATTGCAGTTGTAAAACACCTTTAGTAAACTATTAATATATAGTCTCAATAAAAAAACAACTAAACTCAACTTTAAATAAGGACGGGGAAGCTACAGTGACTACATTTACCATTCTCTAGACATTGTAGAAGTAAAAGTATTTTTTTACTAAGCTTATATTAACTCACTCTGTCTATCTTTCAATCTGTCTGTCTGGTAAAAAGTGTGTACACGTATTTCTCCCACGCCCATTCTCAGATGAAATTGAAACACGGCAGTTATTAATAGATACCAACAAAGGAGATTAATCCTTCAGTATTCACAGATATGGCTAAAACAGTAGGATTTTGTCCTCTTAAATAATTGCTAACGCTATTTCTCCCACATTCATTTTACCGATCAAGTTGATACTTTAAAGAATTATTTATTGTTCAAACCAAAATTAATAAAAAATGTACCAAATATTCAATTAATAATTCGTAATTAATTATTTCATTTTGATATCGAATAATTGATAGAAATGTACGGGCGGAATTCTCCCCCTTAGATAAGCTTTTCTTTTTTGTTTCCCTTTGTATTTTGCTTGTTTTATGTTTCATTTTGTAATTTTCACCCCCCCCCCACACACACACACACACACACACGTTTTCCTATGCTCTAAATAATTCTAAGCATGACATCTACACTTTGTTGATTCCTAGGTATTTGTTCTTGAAGTTGTAATACCAGTTCCTCGTATACACTAGTTGTAGTCTAATGTCGCAAGGTTACGTTGCCCTGTTTACTACACTATATGTTTGTGTTTTTGTCGAGACCTGGCCCTAACAACACAATAGTTTAGCGTCACTTTTGAAACCATTGGGAAACTTGAAGACATTTTATCTTACCTAGTTCTAACAGGAAAACTTGAGTCCTTGTGGCGAGATATGCCTAACCGTCTCCGCGCGGTAAGGGTTCTCAAAGTTGTCGACAAAGATCATTATCTTTGAAAAATTGTACGATTTATGAGACAAAGAAAGCTCAAAAGATGCAATACAATCAGCAATGGTGTAATGATTACATTTAACAATTCTGTTATTTAACAAGTAAAATATAAAATTACTTTAAAAAAACAACAACAAACAACAAAGCTTATGTAAGAGGAAGAACTTCGCACTTACAACTATATCTCTCCATAATCTAGACGTTATTTCCCTTATTCGATTTCAAATAAAATAATCCGATAATTGGTGTTGCAGAAATAACATGTACATACATTTTACCTGACAGACAGAGAGACAGAGTGAGTTGATATAATAATAGCAATTAATTAAAAACAAAGCTAGGCTTAATTATTTTAAGTCAATTACGTTTATCGAATTATCCATTCTACATTTGTTATTCCAATTATCACACAGAACACAATCGTAACAACCCGAGTGGAATGCAAACAGAAACTAATATAAACAAACCCTTGCCAGAAGGAAACTAGATTCATAGTAGCGTTTTGTGTGTCCGTCCGTGTCTCCTTCTCCCATTACTTTAAGTCTACAATTAGACTATTAGGGCGAAGAAAAACAATGTATGCAAGAAATTTTCAATACTTAGAATCCCATAAAAATAATGTAAACCAAGATATGCACTCCAGAGATGATGTCTTTTAAGCAATGATGAAATAACCAAAAGTACTAATTGCTTAACAATAATGCCAGACGCATTAGAACAGAACAGAACAGACCTTGCAAAAGCGCTGAGTCGAGTTTTTTTTTTTTAAATAATTCAATTAATCATTAGGCCTCAAAGAAACAACGAACAAAAAAAAAAAAAAAAAGCTGACCGAAATGACGACCTCTATAGACACGTACTCTAAAGTCACTGGGATGAAAATAATGCTCATATTGGCTCTACGTCTAAGAAAGTTTAAGGGTTATAAGATTGTGTATACAAGGTTTAACATTTTGAGTGATTACTTGTCTTCTCATTGTTTTTTCTTCGAAAATGTAATAGGTAAAGACAATTAAAAGCTATTGTAAAGAGGCCCAAATGTACTGCGCTGCAAAGGGACCTAAAGGTAAATCCTTTTTTTGCCCGAGATTTACATTTCATCAATAGGTAAATGTGTAGGCAGCAGGAGAATCTTTTAAAATTATATAAATGTACCTTAAAAACTTCAATGAGAACTCGCGCTTATAAAAGAATAAGAACAAGATGAGACAACAACATGCCCTGTGTAGCACTTTATTCAAAGTATTTGTTGTTCTCTTCTCTTGTTTTTATGCCTCGTAGCTTAGACAAAGTTGTCTTAGTTTTTAATCATGAATGCCTTACGTTGTGCTTCTCAACCACAGCATTGTACCAAAATTTATTTAAATCTTTAAAGTGTCTGATATCTGATATCGATTCAATAGAACTCAATGCTCCTTATATTATAATTGCTATTGTCAGGTGATCCAGGAGAAGTTTTAGATATATCATTAGTCAACTTGACCTCGTCTCAGCTGGAAGCACTCAGAGGTCCCCCAGGTCAGCCTGGTAAGTTGTACTCCTTTCGATAAATTCTCTTAAATTGTAATTGAGCATGTAGATTAGAGACCAGATCTTTTGTTGCCAAGAAAAATGATGGCATAAATACAAATTTGGATAATAATTTTTAACATTGAAAGCGATAAACGACTACAAGGTGAGCACACTTTGTCATCAGTGTATATATAATAGGGAATTCCCCATGTATCTTAGAGAACTGATCACTACATAGGTCCCTCAGAGAGCCCTGCACGCTTCTAGTGGTGCCACGTTTGTCAATTAAAAGCTACGGTCTGCGGGCTTTTTCAATTCACGGACCAAAGGTTTGGAGCTCACTCCCATTGATCTCCACAACATGCTACACTACAATTAAAAAATAACTTTAAGACCTACCTGTTTAAAGCTTTTTTTTTTAGATTAGTTTTTCATTTTAGCTCTCATGTTTATTATTATTATGTTAGAAATGAACGGGTAGTCATTCTCTGGCGCTGCCAGGGTCGAGTTTCGCTAAAGAGAAACCAAATTCATCGTAGTCCCTTTAACAGTTTCCACTGAGGAATTTTCTGGTAATTATTATTATTATTATTATTATTATTATTTGAGAACAGGTGAAAAAGGTGAGCCAGGACTCATAGGATTGAAGGGAGATCCAGGTAAATAGTTACTAGTTTTTGGTGGATATCATGTTTACAAATATCTCTCTCTCCCTCTCTCTTAAAATTCACAGACAAACTTTCTCTTTCCCTCTCCCTCTCTCCTTCTCTCCTCTCTCTCTCCCACTCCTTCTCTACCTCCCTCTCTCTCTCTGCCTCTCTCTCTCCCTCTCTCTCTCTCTCTTACATTCTCAGGCAAAATCTCTCCCTCTCTCTCTCTCTCCCCCTCTCTCTCTCTCCCTCTCTCTCTCCCTCTCTCTCTCTCCTTCTCTCTCTCCCTCTCTCTCTCCCTCTCTCTCTCCCTCTCTCTCTCTTTAACATTCACAGACAAACTCTATTCCTCTCCCTCTCTCTCCCTCTCTCCCTTTCTCTCTCTCTCTCTCTCTAAAACTTTCTTAAAATGTATAAAGCTTTAAAAAAAGATTAACACATTTAAAATAACTTACATATATTATAGGTCTATTAGGCCTATTATGTAAACCAAGCTGGTTGAAATTCTTAGCAAGAAATGCGAACATTGAAAAAAAAATGTATATAACATTTCCTGTTTCAATAACTAGATAGATAAAACAGAATAAATAGTTTTAAAATACAAATAACAAAAGAATTAAAATAAGTATTAATTATTTAGTTTTATTAAACAATACAGCAAGTTTGAAATAAATGTATTATGTAACTAATATCTCGATTGTTCTATTTCACTTCAACAAGGTGAAAAAGGTGATTCCGGTGATGATGGAGTTTCAGGACTGAAAGGTGAACAAGGTAACGGAGTACATATATAGGCCACTGGCAGTCTCTGTTTTTATACTTATGTACACCATTGTACACGAGCCGTCTCTCTATAAATAACTTTTTTTGTTAGCCAAGAATCATGTATCCATTAATAAAGTAAATTCAATAGTTTTAATTTCAAAATGTCTTTATATGTCTTTTAGCTCATTTTAGCTCTGTTTAAGCTCTTTTAAAGCCCAATTAGCTCTGTTAAAGCTCTTTTAAATTCTGTTTAAGCTTTTTTTAAGGTTCTTTTAAGCTCTATTTATAGGCTATTTTTTAGGCCTTTATATACTCCATTGAGTGTGGACTGCTTTTCCGTCAAGGTGTTCCATTCTTTCTTTATTCAAAGACAAAAATTAATTCCCTGTAAAGCTGTTCATGGTAGCGTGTGAAAACTTTAAACATTAATCCATTATTAGTCATATCTGCAGAACACCAACACCCAACTTGTATTTTACATTAATACAAAATAAAAAAAAAAAAATAAATGCACTTTAATTTTATTATAACCGATATTATTTCAGGTGACATAGGATTGCCAGGAATTCCAGGTGAAAAAGGTAAATAATGATAATAAAACATTTTCTTTTTGACAAGAAAGAGCTATTCCTGTCTAAATACTTTGCTGGGGTCAATGGACATGATCTGAATTTTTGTTTTCTCAATACTCTGTCAGTTAAATAAAAATGTCACAATAAAGAACCTTGATTTTTTTTTTCTTTTCATCTTGGTATTTTTTTTCTGTAAAATAAAATACAATAAAACAATAAACAATAATAGAGAATTGGGTAATTTGTTGCTAAGGAACTTTTTCAATTACTTATACAGTATTGATCCAACCGTCATCAGGGTTTGGCTGCCCTCGCCGCATGTATAGTTTTCATTATGTGTCGAGTTTGCCGTTTCTGTAGCAATAGTGGTTTTACAGGGTGGGGTCGCTAGCCCCACGCCAAACCCTCCTCCTTTCTCACCCGGGCTTGGGACCGGCCTACTCACGACCTAATTCTACTGATGGGAGACTTTAACGCCAAAATCAATCCCAACCGAACTGGCTTTGAATATGTAATGGGACCATATGGCTCTGCAGAAAACATCAGTGATAATGGCGAGCGCTTGATTTCTCTCTGTGCATCCAACAGCCTTTCAATTGGAAACACATATTTTAAGCACAAACAAATACACAAAAAAACATGGCGATCACCAAATGGAGAAACCTTCAACGAGATAGATTACATTTGCATCTCCAAACGATGGAGGTCATCTCTGTTAGACGTGCGGACCCGCAGAGGAGCTGATATCGGCTCAGACCACTACCTTGTCAGTGGCAAATGTAAGCTCCGATTGAAACGCCAACCAAAACGAGCCACACGACCCCGCCCATTTAATGTAGAGAAGCTTAAAGACGGCAATACTGCAGCACAGTTCCAATTGAAACTAACGAACCGCTTTGAGGCTCTTGCAGATATATTGACCCTTGAAGAAGAGTGGGCCAACTTCAAAGATACCACTATTGGGTGCGCGGAAGAAGTTATCGGAAGGAGGCGAGGTTCATACAAGGAACGGTGGATACAAGACAGAACATGGAAATTGATAGATGAGAGGAAAGAGGCCAAACGTAGACGAGATCAGAAAAATGAAACACAGGATCGCAGCCTAGCGGAAGAAGCCTATAGGGAAGCAGATCTGAAAGTAAAGAGAAGCTGTCGGCAAGATAAACGGGACTGGATTGAGCAGAAGGGACAAGAGGCACAAGCAGCTGCAAGCAGAAATGACACAAAAACCCTCCATCGTATTGTCCGAGATCTCACTGGAGCAAAGAGTGGACATGGGGCACCAATAAAAGACAAGCAAGGCAAAACTTTGCTAACCAAAGAAGAACAGGATGCAAGATGGGTAGAGCACTTTAAAGAGACCCTTAACCAACTGTCGCCAGACCTAACTTACATATTCAAGGACCCCTCTCCAGACAATGATCTCAAGGTCAAGACAGACCCAATAACTGCTGAGGAGGTTACCATGGCCATAGCAGTGCTAAAGAATAACAAAGCACCAGGACTAGACACGATATCAGCAGAAATGCTAAAATATGGGGGACAGTGCATTGTTAACAGAATGACTGATCTCTTAAATCTCTGTTGGCGAACTTCAAAAGTCCCAGAGGACTGGCAAAAGGGAGTGATTGTAAAGCTTCCAAAAAAGGGCAACTTGGCAGACTGCAACAACTGGAGGGGCATTACTCTCCTCTCTGTCCCAGGCAAAGTTTTCAGCACTGTTTTGTTGAGACGGCTTCAACAGTCTGTAGATGAAAGGCTCAGAGAAGAACAAGCAGGGTTCCGAAGAGGCAGATCATGTACAGAGCAGATTTTCGTTTTACGAAATATCATAGAACAAAGTCTTGAGTACCAACAACAGCTAACGATCAGTTTTGTGGACTTCAAAAAAGCGTTTGATAGTGTCCACCGAGAATCACTATGGAAAATAGTTAGAGAATACGGTATCCCAGAAAAATTCGTCCAGATCCTACGACACCTTTACAGTCAGTCTAGTTGCTGCATTAAAACAGAAGAGGGAACAACAGAGTTTTTTACAATCGAGACAGGTGTGAGACAGGGGTGCATCTTATCTCCCTTCCTTTTCCTCCTAGCCATTGACTACATAATGAGGAGAGCAATGAACCAGACTGCCTTTGGTATTCCATGGCATGAACAACTCCGATTGACGGACTTGGACTTTGCTGATGATGTTGCACTACTCGGGGCTACAAATAAATGCATTCAAGAAATGACGGAGAGCCTAGACAGAGAGGCACCCAAAATTGGCCTCCGCATAAACTTGGATAAGACTAAAATTATGCGAGTGGGATATAAGGCAAAGGGTGTCCCCATCAGACTTGGCGAGTCAAAGCTTGAAGAGCTGGACAAGTTCACGTACCTTGGCAGCATCATAACAAATGATGGAGATGCTTACCATGATGTAGCATGTCGAATAGGAAAGGCAGGGAGCATTTTCCAAAGGCTGCAGCCTATTTGGACTAGCCAAGCCATTGGACTCGAGACAAAAATACACCTTCTCAACACAATCGTCATTCCAACTGCTACATATGCATGTGAGACGTGGAAGTCATCTGTCAAAATTGAGAAAACACTAAATGTGGCTCAACAGAGATGGCTGAGACGGATTTTGGGAGTCAGTTACACAGACCGGATCTCAAACAAGGAAATCCTATGCCGAACTGGGAGTCGAACACTTAGTGAGGTTGTGACTGAGCGTCGCATGAGGTTTGCGGGACATGTTCTACGTCAAAATGAATTACGCACACCAAGAGTTGCGATAACATGGAAGCCAAAACGAGGAAAGCGCAAACAGGGACGTCCTCGTATTACCTGGCGACACACCTTCATGGAGGACCTCAGAACAGTGGACACCAGATGGGAGGAGGCTTCAGACATTGCCAGTGACAGATCATTATGGAGACAGCTTGCCGCCCAATGCGCCGAACGGCGCGGGAGGACCTAAGTCTAAGTAAGTATACAGTATTGATCTTTTGAACGAAAAATCGTACGTTCTATCAGACTTTTTCGCGTTGATTCCAAATATATAAAATAACAGACCGAAATATGGAATAATTATATTTTATTTAAAGGAGTCTCAAAGTATAATGCAAACATCATTTATATCGTATGTAAAGTAGATATCAATTTAATAATATTTTTAAGAACCTTGTTATCGGTGAATTGAAATGTAGGGTGTTTTACAAACATGAGATAGTGGTATTATCTAATAAAGTTATTTGTTCTTTTTTTGTTTTTAATTAGGTGAAACCGGTAAGTATACAGAATGATGAGAGCGCTGGGATTTCAGGTATAAATAAATACATTTCTTGATCTTCAAACGTTGATAAAAAAAAGCCTATAACGATATTCGTTTATTCATTCCTTTATATATAATAATATATATAAACAGAGAGAGAGAGAGGGAGAGAGAGAGAGAAAGGGAGAGAGACAAAGTCAGACTTGCAAATAGATAGAGAGATAGTGACTACGATAGATAGATTTAGGCTTCTTAAAAATATCTTTAAAGGTTTACAATTGATAATTGTTATGACTTTCAGGTAAAAAAGGATCTAAAGGCGAGACAGGTAATTCATTTCTATTTGACTTTTTCTACAAAAGTCTCACTCTAATTAAAACCATGTAATATTAACATGAACGAACAAGGTTACAAAAGACAGTTTGTGTGGAAACACAAACTTACAATCGACCCCCGAAGTGGTCCACCCAGGCAGGCTTCAATATTTTCAGAAAGAACATCCGAATGAAATTATATCAAAGACAAATGAGAGAGAAGAATGGAGAAAGAAGGTTGACAGATCTTGTGTAGTGCCCCAACGGTCCCGCAGATCAAAGGATAGGTGAAAGTGAATGTAAAGTTAGATGTGAACCTGGCCTAACTAGTTCCCCTTTCAGACCTTGTGGTCTAAAGAGCAGATGATGTAAAGTTCATCTGTTTTTGTGGCCTACGGTTAACGAGGGTGTCATGTAGCCAGCACAACGACCAACCGCCTTTACTTTCCCCAACTAATGTCAGGTACCCATTAGAGCTGAGTGGACTCAGAGGCGCCCAAAGATTCCAAAGTAGAGTTGAAAATCAGTCTTCGCCAGGATTCGAACCCGCTTTACCGCTCAGCCACCGCGCCTCCCCTGGCCTACTTTATAATTGATCTAATTGTTTTGAAAAGGCTTAATCTCTTATTCGAATACCAAAAAAAAATTAAAAAATTGAATTTTTTAACATTACTATTCGTTTTAAATTAGGTTTAACTTATAATGCATACTAATTAGCTTTTTCTCTTTAAAAAAACTGCTTGCATAACTGATTTTAAAAATTAGATTTTTCGCTTTCAGAAAAAAAAAGTAGCCGTTGCATCAGAACTTTGAATGGTCTAAAATATTGTGATGTCGAATTTCAATATCTTTTCTAGTTTACGAGATCTAAACGGGACAGACGGACAGACGGATAGACATTTTGCACAAAATTAATAGCGTCTTTTCCCCTTTCGGGGGCCGCTAAAAATGACAACTTTTATTTTTTGCACATAGAGTAATGCACCAAGCCTGATCTGCATTGGCAACAGCGCATCTGAATGTTGCTCAAATTCAGCTCTGCAAGACGTTTACTATCATCTGTCTAAGAATTTCGCAATATTTCTTAATCAACTTTTGCTAAGAATTAAGAATTGTTTTTTTCATATCTTCTACCAGTTTTAACTCTGAGCTAAATGCGTATAATTTTTTATTAAGTTTTTTTTTTAAAATTAATTAATGAACATTAACATAATAATAACGACGCTTTAGTTTGAAAAAAAATTCTGAACAAAATGTTTTAATTATTTTTTTAGGTGACAAAGGAGATATTGGACCACAAGGTAAAGTCGCTTAATATCTCTCTTTACACTTGCTATTTATAGCACAATACAAGTTCCTGTGTCATTCTATACCGTTTTGAATAGAAATAAACTCACAACTCTATGGTGGGTTCTTGATCAAGGAGAAAATTACTTAGACATCAAACCTCATACTCACACAGGGGAACGAGAAAATTAAAGTCTGACAGCACTTCGCAGGAAATTTTACGTTTAATAAAAGAAAACACATTTACTTGCATGGCTCAAGGACACTAGACAAGCGTCACAAATAATCTAAGAATTTTACAAAACACAAGGTAACAAAGCCAGTTTGTGAAAACACAAACTCAAAATCGGCCCCCGAAGTTGTTCACCTAGAAACTTCACGATGATTTGAACACAGGATTTCCGGTTCCAAGTGCTTTACCCCTCAGCCACACCAACTCAATATATTTATTTAGCGTACACTTATATTTTTAAAAATAATAATTATTAACCTTATCCATGCATTCAAAATCTAGATCAGTGGTTCCCAAACTTTTTTCTCTCGTAGACCCCCTTACGATGTTTTCTGATCTACGGTAGACCCCCTGATTAACTTACATTGCATTTTTTGCAAATTTACTATTTCATTTTTAAAAACGTATTTCTAACTGAAGTGAATCGAAGTATGAACAAGCAATTTAAAGCTACATTTGAAGTAAAAGAGCTCTACCTTTTTTTATTGATAAAATTCAAATTTAAACTAATACAAATATATATTACTGGGATCACCAGACACACTGGGAAAGTGTTGTTGTTTTTTTGCAGGCTCATCATCATTTTTTACGTATATTATTATTCATATAGGAACTTGTTGATCTGTGAAGTAGACCTTAAACATTATATAATAATTAATTTATTAATTAGCCTTCATTAGCATTGTTAACGTTTTCGAAAAGAGCAGTTTCTCGTGCATTTCTTGATCTTTCACGTCTGGCTCAAATATTGGGTCCGTGGAACTGTTTTCATTAACAGGAGAAGGGGCGACTGCAAGTAAAAGTCGACTAAACCAGTAAGCTTCGAGCAGGAAGTGCTCATTATCCTTCGCTTACAGCCCACCTAGCAGATGGAAAACTGAATTCAAACCTCTGCTGCCTTGCAGCTATACCCAAACAAGGGAAAGGTTTCGTGGGTCAACACTGAGGAAAAATAAGGAGCCGGCGTTTCTTAGGCAGTTTGCAGCACGCAGTGCTACACCTTGTGTGAGCCTGTTATGCCGCTGATCCCAAACTGTATATGTCGTTTGCAAAGAATTACATAAGAAGCTTTTAATGTTATAACTAATGTCATCAATGTGCCCTTGAACTGTATTGTTGCTTAAATAATTTCAGAAGTAGGTTTGTGTAAAAGTTTTTTAAACTACTTCAACGGCTGGTAAAATCTATTTTTTTATCTATAGTGTTTTCTGTATTTGGCTATAAGTAAAAGAGATATTGTAAGACGCTACCAACCACCATCTTCTCTATATGATGTTGAAGAGAAATTTTGTGGGTCTATTTTGAACTTTATGTTTGAAAGTTCGAAAGTTTTTTAAACCTTTATCTTTTTATCTGGATGGTATCGTCTCAAATGATCCTCCAGTGTAATTAGTTTCATATCGTCATAAAAGACACATAAACAACTGCTTGTTGACAAGGATGGAATGAATCACAGTTTTAAATAATCAACCTGTACAATCTACATTTCTTTTTGTTAAACATTAGTTACATGTAGACAAAATTAAGCTATTTAAATCAGTATTTAAATTAAATACAACAGTTTTTTGCTTCATTAGCAGGATAAATATTTAAGGTACAAATCATATATAAGTATATGAAATAATTACATTAATGGGATATGAAAATTAAAGTCACGGCCTGCTTAAATGCAATCCATGATCATAGACCCCTGTGGACATCTCATAGACCCCCAATTTATTTTTTCACTTTCGTAGACCCCTTGAAAGTCTTCGTAGACCCCTGGGGATCTATATAGACCACTTTGGGAATCACTGATCTAGATCTAGAGTTCGTATGACTTTACACATTTAATCTTTAAATTACTAGACCTAGGCTAATGTAATGATCAGTAATAGTAAGCCTTTTGGTACCTAGCAATAGTGTAGGCCTACTACAAAATAGCCTGTACGTCTTCTACAAAATAAAAAAAAATAATGGATCTTATAAATCTTTAATTACAGGTCCCATTGGAAAGCCTGGAATACAAGGTAAGTACTTAGTAAATCAAGTTCATTAACTATGTCACATTGGGTTGGGGCGTTTTCGAGAAATGCATTATGTAAGTGTTAATCTTTTACTTAAGACACGAGCCAGACAAACACAGATCCGAGCACTTTCCTGTACTACCTAATGCACTAATTCATTTACTGGAGTCTACGACACACACGACATCGTAAGAGCAAATACCTTTAAGGAGGAGGGACAGACAGTTCTGGTGTGAGAAAGACGGTTAGAAAAGTTCTGATGTGAGAAAGACGGTTAGAAAAGTTCTGATGTGAGAAAGACGGTTAGAAAAGTTCTGATGTGAGAAAGACGGTTAGAAAAGTTCTGTATTGTATAATTTTAAAAAAGTCAGTTATACTGTGACATAATCACATTGACACCTTCTTTCGAAAATGAAAAAAAAATATATATACATATATACAAAAAATAAAATAAAAATAAAAGCTAATCCAAGGGGAAGAACTTACAACTATATCTCTCAATAATGAAGTTATTTCCTTTCTTCGATCTCAAAATACATAATTAATTACCTATAATTAATTGACTAATTGCTAAATTTTTAAATAAATTAATGTTTTTTTTTAAATTAATGTATAATAAAATGATTGTTAAAAGTTTCAACTTGATCTGAGAATGGGAGAAATAACATGTACAATAATCTAAGGGGACAAAACCCTAAATATTTAGCCATATCTCTGAATATTGAAAAAAAATCTCTTGCTGGTAGTAAAACATTAATTAATCACCAGAATTTAATTGAATAATAAGCTTACTTTTTTATTATTAATTCATCTCTTGTCTTTGCTAATCAATCATTGTGCAAATTCTAACTTGCAACGAGAATAGGTGTGGAAGAAATACCGTGCAATCTTTTTATGAAACAGACATTTGTAAAAAAAAAAAAAAAAAAAGCAAGTGATATTCTCTTCAAAGAAATAATAGTTTTCTTTTATATCTAAAGGAGAAACTGGTCCCAAAGGTGAACCTGGATCTAAAGGTGAATCTGGAGTAGATGGAAAAACAGGTAGTAGACATTTGATTCGATACACAAATTGTTACAAGCCTACAGATTTGTGACAAATATGATCAGAGTATGAACTGAATATTTTATTAATATGTTGTTTTTTTTTTAAATGTGTGCTTCTTGTGAATAATGCAAACAATAGAAATCAATACGTTTTTTAAATTGCCTTTTTTTTTATTTCAACAAATAAATGTATTATTTAATCTGCATAGTTTAATCCAATATACAAGGAAAGAAAATATAATAATAATAATACATATTTCTACTATTTGCGTTTTGCTAGGTTCACAGGGCCCTAAAGGTGAACCAGGACTTTGCTCAGGTAAAACAAAATAACTTTAACTCTTATGATCATTTTTTTAACCATGATGCATTAAGTCATTCTATAAGAATGAATCATCTAATTTAAAATAATAATTTCCGATTCCTTTCCAAATGTTATTTCAGTCGATAATGAACATTTACTTCAAGGCTTCGGTATTTCTAGTCTCGAGGACTTGCAATTACCTATAAATGTAACTGCCGCCTTGCTTTAGAATAAACAAAATATCAGATATTATTATGAACGGCTAGTGTCAATTAAACGTACAATATGAGTTTTATGAAGGAGTGGCTGTGCAACGTAATGCAGATGATGATAAAGAATTAGAATATCTAATTGGCTGAACCTTTCATGAGCCAAAACCCCAACTTCAAATATAGAACTAGTAATTATCGCATTACATAACTAAATAATTTATTTAAAATAGTTTCATAAATGTAACAAAAATTTGTCAAATATTTTCAATGACATTCTCTCTTCAATTTGTTTCAGCTATTTGTTCTGTCGAGTCTGTTATAGCGAGTAAGTTATAACTATTTGTTCTGTTGAGTCTGTTATAGCGAGTAAGTTATAACGAGTCTTTTTAAAATAATAATAAGTCAATTAATTAATCTTTAATATTAATGAGGAAATTAGTCTTGAACGTATATATTTGTTTTCGATAAGACTATTTAATTAAGGTTCAAACTTTAATTTCCAAAGACAGGTCAGTGCGCAGTGTTTTTTGTCTAAAATTAAGGAGAGTTAAACTTATTTTAAGAAAGTTATTTATAAATGAGCATTCAGACCTTCAGACCATGCGGTATTTAGGCCCTGTCATCTGTTTCTGTGGCCCACCGTTAACGAGGGTTTCATGTGGCCAGCACAACGACCAACCGTCTTTAATTTTAAATGTCAGGTACTCATTAGAACTGAGTGGAAGTCGAAGCGCCCCGAAGATCCGGAAATTAAAAATCCCAGTATTTACCAGGATTGGAACCCGAGACCCCCGAGACACCACCCGGTTCGGAAGCAAAGGGGCTTACCACTCAGCCACCACGCCTCCATTTTTTTTACAATAATGATGCAATAAAGTTACTACAAAAAAAGCTGGTAAATTTTCTTTCTTTCTGGCATGAATCTGGATATCTTGGAAAAAAATTGATGCTTTTATTTTATCTTCATTAAAATATGTCACCTTAAAAATATAAATCAACCCCCTCAAAGAATTCAATGCTTACAAGGTATAATCGCCCACGTAATGATCAATCGTACATAAATGAGAACTTTTACAAAGAGAAATAGGTCTTGACTTTTAATTTTGTCCCCCCCCCCCCCAAAAAAAAAAGGTGTAGCCTGAAACGCTAATAAAGTAAAACAATGCTACAAGGGAGCAAATGTTTGAAAATTCATGAATTAAACACATTCTCTCTTGTTTCTTGTTTCATAAAATACACTCATTTATTCATCTTTTACAATGGCATAAGATAGGCTTAAAAAAAACATGTGCCTTTTTTGATGCATTATATTATTATAAATAATATTTGTATTTGTATTCATCAGCTTCTCCACCAGTGACAACTCCGGAGCCAACATTCCCACCAAAGGCGTCAGGTTAAATATTTTATATTAGCCTATAATATATCTATCTACATTTAACATTTAGCTAGAGAAACTGTCTGACATCGTTCTACATAATAATATGATTCTATTATAAATTACGAAACTCTGCTTTTTATACGATATATTATGCTTTATATTGGCCCAAAGCCACTTCTAAAAGGGGATTCCTTTTATTTTAGTTATATTTTGCCGAAAATTCAGTTGGATTTTTCATGCCACAGATAATACTTAAGTACTGTACTGTATCTGAACAATGCTAGCATCGAGTATTCTGGGTGAACAATTGATGATAGTCGCTACATAAACAAATCATTAATCTTATTAACTTCGTGTGTCGTTCATTTTTCATTGAATCACTTACCCAGTTGCGACACTAGTGATTTTGGGGCCTGGTGGGCGTAACCTTTTTAGGAGACCCTGAATGTTGAAATTCGACATCATGGCATGAGATAATGTACTTAATAAATATAGGTCTGAATTCTGATTGGTGCATTATATAAGTAAATTAAAGAAAATATAATCATTTAGACTCTCTTAATGAATAATATCTTTAATTATTGGCGAAATAATGTAAAAGTGACGAATCTCAATTCATATCGCCTCACTTCGTGATTTCTGTACAGCAAAGGTCAAAGGTCATCTATAACATCATCTAAATCATTGCTGTCTAGTATTTTTGGCTCCACCTGAATAGCAAGATTAAATGGCAATGGCGTATTTAAATGTAAAAAAAATTGGGACATTTATTGGGTTCCCCCCGTCAAGTGGGGTCTCGGTTGGGGGAACTTTTGAATTTGTACCTCCTACCCCTACCCTTGCTACGCCACTGCACTAACCTTTTTTATTAATATATCTACAAATAAAAAAAAAATCATTTTGGTGGTATTATATTTTTAAGGTATTTCTTTTTTTTTTTTGTCACAGAATGTTCCATAGACGTTCTTGGAAAGCCTGTTTTTATTCGTCTCTCCCAGTCCATGTTCGGGTCATGGATGGTTGACGTTAAGCCGAATTCGAAAACTGCAAACAAATTCTGGATAATGCTGGACCTGGAAGGCACCAATGTCATCGAGTTTGCAGGGGTAGACAACTTTGAGAAGAACATCGTCAATCGTAACATTACATTAGAAGGTTCTCCTTACTACGGGACAGGAAGTATCGTGTATGATGGTCATCTCTACTTCCAGTGGGCTGGGGAACCCAAAGTGGTGAGACTTAAGCTCGAGACCGGAGAAGTGACCACAGTCAGACAGATCCCTGAGCTGGCCCATAAAACGTTTAGAGGTGTGAAAAGGCACCTGTACACATCAGAGAGTTCTTTCGTGGACTTTAGTGCAGACGACAACGGTCTGTGGATGATCTACAGCTCTGAACGACACAGCAATGTCAGCGTGGCCCTGATGGATCCAGTCACGCTGGACATCATTAAGTCAGTGGACCTCAACGTACCTCTGAGCTCTAAAGGAAACGCCTTCATCGTGTGCGGCAAGATGTACACCATTCGTCACCACAACAGGCTGAATACGTTTTTGGATGAAGAGGTCAATCTGTGGACTGGAGTCAGCCGGCAGTTACAAATTAAGTTTCACAATCCTTACGGCAATACCGTTATGCTTTCCTATGACACTAGGAATCTAAGGCTTCTTTCCTGGGACAACGGTAGGCAACTACGCACACCAATGCTTCTGAAGAGAAATTAGATTTCGTTGTCAATCATTTTAATAATAATCAAATTTCATATAAATAAACAAACAAACAATTAGTAATGAATAATTTGATTTTAAACTTTTTTTTTTTAAATATCGTATTTTTAGTTTAATAAATGACATTCGTTCTTATCAAATTAAACGCTACCAAACTTTGGAAATAATTGTGAATAATAATAAGTATTAAGTGCATTTTGATTAGTATGTAGCACATCCACGTGAGTTGATAAACAATATTGTACTTCAAAAGTTGCAAAGCCATGCATTACATATATTCTATTTTAAACCTGCTACACTTTTGTTGTATGTAAATTGATATCCTTAATTTAAATTAAAAGTAATGCGGGCGATCATATAAATATAATTACATGATCAGAAGCCCACTTCTTTATGAAAAACGACATGATTAATGCTTCTTAAACCAGCTTATGTTTAGTTACAACGGTTACATAACCTGTTTGTCTCCTTCACTCTTTGATCAACCACTCACATTCATTTTGTTTGCATTTATTTTTTTACCCATGTTTCTCTTCATTTTCACAATGTGTCATTCTCGTATTAAAGGGAATTAATTTCCAACAGAATTCGTTGTTTCTTAATTTTCTACAGTATGCTCCCTTGGAGCATTCAATTCATAGTTACATAAAAAAATTCAACACGTTTATGAACGAATATTACGTAGAAAATTGAAATAAAGTATACATTTTCTAGCTCGCAACACTTTAAAAGCTATTTGACGTTATTCATACCGATATAAACAGCAGCACCAACAATGGTTACAGTGTGAACCTATACTTGATATTCCAGTTCAAAGCATTAAAGGTCTTATTATAGACTGAAATAGAGATGGAGAGGGGGATGCTTAAAAATAAGAAACAAAAACCTACACTCGATTCATTGTCAATTCATTGACTTTGGGACCTACAAAGTTCATTCAATGAGCTTTCAATTCTTTTTTTTATATTTAATACACTGAACTGTTTTGAAACTCAAAACCATTTATGCTTAGCAATCTGAAATATGGACTTCTAAAAGCATAATTTACAAATGGTAGCTTTTGATGTTAAAATTTTATTTGGAATCTTGTGTTTGCCTTACTAAATAGCCTGTACGTAAGCCTATTCGTTTTCTAATCATTCTAGCGTTTAGTTAACAGAAACAATTATTTCTATTTATTATCAAACTTTTCTCCTTGTCCAAAGAACAATGAGTAGTGCAGTATTTCACGTGGCTACTTAGACCCAGCTGCGACCTACATATTTTGCTACATTAAAAACAGACATAACTGATGTCCGCAAGTGCTCGATTCCGATTCTCTTTTCGCCTTCTAGGTCTGTCTTAGGTAGTGGATTTTTCTTTTGGTCTCAATGGTGTATCCTGCAGCCTTTGTTAGTGACCTCCAACTATCCTGTTTCGAAGCCGCCTACAACTACATAACCTCTTTCATATCAGTTGAAGCAAGTTGGCGCCCTACCTGGTGCTTACATCGTTTCTGTGGTTCATCTCTGTTACGCCGACAGACTTGCAATTTAAGTCTTTAGTACCTACTGTTTTAACATAAACACATTGTCTTTATAATTTAATAAGTCTAATTTTATAATGACCACCCCCTTCAAAAATCTTGTAACTCCTTTGAAACACAATAGCTTTTAAGAAAGAAATTTATCTAATCTGCTTCTCCCATAAAATAAGTTGAAATGGACAAAAGTACAACGATTTCGACTTCAACCCTCATTTACATACTCAGTTGTTTTTTTTTTTGTTTTTTTTTGGGGGGAAGGGGCTAATCTCTTGCAGCCGCCACTCGTGTTTCGCTACTTATAACAAAATTAGTATATGTTTTTTTTTATCCATTGAATCGAATTGCATGCCAAAACCCTTTCATATGTAATTCGGATGTACAGAGCCTTAAAAAATGTCTCATGCAATAATCTGATAGGAAGACGTATTCCACACTCTAGTTCTATCCTTATACACTATCAGATTTTGGTCTTGCAGTTACAGCGGATACAATGAATACTTCTCCATGGTCTCATCCAATGGTGGGTCCTGATAGATCCTGGGCAAACATTTCACAATTTTGTTTCACTCTTGCATTCACAATATACCATTTCTTGGTTCCTCATTTGTTCCAAATCTGTCCTATAGACCTGGCCCTTTTCATTTGACACTTAGAGGAACGCTACTCCAGAAGACTCGTGAAAAGGGGGAAAGGAGAACCTAAATTTACTTAAATATTTAAGTATTAGACACTTTAAAAAGTAAAGTTTCCCGAAAATGATAATGTTGATCAGTTAGTCGATGTGAGCACTCCTTTATTATAGAGGCGCGGTGGCTGAGCGGTAAAGCGAGTGGCATCTGAACCGGGGGTCCCGGGTTTGTATCTTGGTGAAGACTGGGCATTTTAAATTAGGGATCTTTCGGCACCTTTGAGTCCACCCAGCTCTTAAGGGTGCCTGACATAAGTTGGGGAAAAGTAAAGACGGATGGTCGTTGTTCTGGCCACATGACACCCTCGTTAACCGTAGGTCACAGAAACAGATGACCTTTACATCATCTTATATATAGTCCACTAGGTCTGAAAGGGGACCTTTACTTTATTTACTTTATATGCTAATTATAATTCAAACCTATTCACCATATTTTACTTTTTTTCTTCCTGTTCTCACAAAATGTATGTATATCTTATCTTATAAACTAAAGACGGTCCTTCAAAGAAGAAGACAATAACCTCCTACACGTATCCATTAAATCTGTTATAGAATCTACTGATTAAAAAATACTAATTTTACAATTCTAATAACATTTCTTGCATTTCAAGATTTCAAGAAACTCATCCTTCTTTTAGCATTGTACTAAACAGATTGTCATGTAAGTATAAAATAATGTTAATACATGAACCTCGCAGCATCAGTATTAAAATCTGCATTTTAAATTATTATACCTGCAAGGCAAATGTAATATGTAACGAACGGAAATATATCTGTTGATCTTTCTAAAAATAACTTTCAACTTCATTGTCTGTATAATGAAGGAGTATAGAGATTGCGTGTTAAGATTATTCAGACACGAGAGCGTAGCGACAGTAATACAATTCATCTATTGTGTCGAGATGAACGATACGCACATCCCTAATATGTCAAATATGTTTGATTGTCAAATGAATGATCTAAGTGATTAATCGAGAGAAAAGCATTTAAAAAATCTAATTTTTAATGGGTAGGATTTTTGTTTGTCAGGAAATAGGTAAAAATGCATTTGTCATAAATGGGCATTGTAGGGTGGAGTTTAATATTGGTGGTATTACAAACTTTAAATTTTTGCTGCTCAACATAAAACATATTAGAATACACACATAAAATACTGATAAAGTTTGATGTAAAAAGGTGAAGGATCATCAGTTTGAATCCCGTTGAATAGGCCTACTTTGTGAGTTTCGTGATTTTCAGTTGAGGAGGTTAAGGCGGTTGGTCGTTGTGCAGGCCACAACCGTCAGTCATTGAAACAGATGAGTTTTACATCACCTGACCCCATAGGTCGAAAGGTTTGAAAGGGGGAAACTTTACTTTTCTTTAATGAGAATACAACATTCAAAGTTTAACATCACTTATGATAATTGAAAAACAAAATTAACCAAAGATATGAATACAAGTAAAGCAAAGGAAAAGATAGAGTTTTTGACATAAAATTCAACAATTATTTTTTTTAAATTGAATTTGGATTGAACTAGCCCCATTATTGTTTATAAATCACGTTTTTTAAAGTATAGTCTTTCATTTATGTTATTTTGATAACAAAATAAATGTGAGGAATACTTTGAAAACAATATATAAAAAAAGCTTTTTATAAGGGAAAAAAAAAGAGAAAAAAAGCCCTGTATATATATATATACATATCAGTACTGCAAGTTTCAACTTCCTTTTTCATGTAAAAAATTAATTAATTACCAACAATTAATTTACTAATTTGCTAGTGTTTTAATTGACTGATTTATGATTGATTGTCATCGATCAGGAATAACTGTGAATCATAATCCGAGAATGGGAAGTGGGAGGAAAGCGTGTACAAACTTTGCACCAGACAAAGACCGAAAGATTGAGTGAGTTTATATTAGCTTTGTACAACTTATGAAAATCACTAAATATGAAAAATGAAAACAAATTTATGATATTAACATCATAATTCAATAGTAATAATAAATGTAAAGTAAGCTAAGTAATTTATAAGTAAGCTAAGTACTTTAGAAGTAATCTAAGTAATTTAGAAGCAAGCTAAGTACTTTAGAAGGTATATGATAAGTGTACTTTTTAGAAAATTAATTAAAGGCGGTCGTTAGCAGCCTAACACTATAATACCTTTATTGTATAACGTAAATGTTGAGATAACATCTTCAGATGTTTACGCCCGATGAATAGGGTACAATAAAATAAAGTTTGAGAACTATCTCCTCTAGTCCTAATACAACAAAATGATAGAGTGTTTGAATATTATCTGATTCATTTAATCTGTTTAATAAAAAAACCCTTCTCTTTAAATTAATAATTGTGATACTATCAAAAGACGCTGACTTTGTAAACAAATTCAATAAACACACTCTACCCCTAAGGCATGATTGGTGGATGATATATTAAAAATCAATGTATGACTTTCATTGTTCTCTTATCTTTGTTAGGTGATGTTTTATTCATAAATTATCATCGAATCTTTTTTTTTGTGTATATATAATAAGATATGATAATTTTTTTAAACATCCCCAGAGCTTCAATATGAAAAAAAAATCTTTATAATTTGTTGTTTATGAACGCATTGATTCGATTTTATTATTTTTTTAAACATGTACATTCAACACAAAACTATATAAACAAGAAAACAAATGTAATATGAAAAAAAAAAAAAGAAAATATGCGGGAAAAAAAATCTGTCCTATTTTCGTATTTAACCTTTTGATCACGCCCTTAATCCAAAAAAATGTGTGTGTAAGGGGTGTGTGTGTGTGTGTGGGGGGAGTAGCACATCGCTATAGACAATGCAATTAGATGAGATGAGAGAAAAAGTATCTATTAAAAATGTAATTCCTATCATGTCCTATTAGAAACGCAATGACGACTGCACAAAATATAAACAGAAAGTAATCAAATAGATTGTAGTGGGGGGGATGGGTGGGTAGTAAGCTTAAACATGCCAACGGGAAATTCGTTAAGTTTCATTAAAATGTATCATTCTCTCTCTCTCTTTTCTCTCTCTCTTTTTTCTCTCTCCCCTTCTCTCTCCCCTTCTCTCTCTCTCCTTCTCTCCCCTTCTCTCTCCCCTTCTCTCTCTCTCCTTCTCTCCCCTTCTCTCTCCCCTTCTCTCTAGCCTTCTCTCTCCCCTTCTCTCTCCTTCTCTCTCTCTCCCCTTCTCTCTCTCCCCTTCTCTCTCTCCTTCTCTCTCTCCCCTTCTCTCTCTCCCCTTCTCTCTCTCCTTCTCTCTCTCCCCTTCTCTTTCCCCTTGTCTCTCCCCTTCTCTCTCCTTCTCTCTCTCCCCTACTCACTCTCCCATTCTCTCTCCCCTTCTCTCTCCCCTTCTCTCCCTTTCTATCTCTCCCCTTCTCTCTCTCCCCTTCTCTCTCCCCTTCTCTCTCTCCTTCTCTCTCACACCTTCTCTCTCCCCTTCTCTCTCCCCTTCTCTCTCCCCTTCTCTCTCTCCTTCTCTCTCTCCCCTTCTTTCTCCCCTTCTCTCCCTCCTTCTCTCTCCCCTTCTCTCTCCTTCTCTTTCTTCTTCTCTCTCTCCCCTTCTCTCTCTCCCCTTCTCTCTCTCTCCTTCTCTCTCCCCTTCCCTCTCCTCCTCTCTCTCCCCTTCTCTCTCTCCCCTTCTCTCTCTCCTTCTCTCTCTCCCCTTCTCTCTCTCCCCTTCTCTCTCTCCCCTTCTCTTTCCCCTTCTCTCTCCTTCTCTCTCTCCCCTTCTCTCTCTCCCATTCTCTCTCCCCTTCTCTCTCCCATTCTCTCTTCCCTTCTCTCTCTCCTTCTCTCCCTTTCTATCTCTCCCCTTCTCTCTCCCCTTCTCTCTCTCCTTCTCTCTCCCCTTCTCTCTCCCCTTCTCTCTCTCTCCTACTCTCTCTCCTTCTCTCTCTCACCTTCTTCCTCCCCTTCTCTCTCCTCTTCTCTCTCCCCTTCTTTCATCCCTTCTCTCTCTCCTTCTCTCTCTCCCCTTCTTTCTCCCCTTCTCTCCCTCCTTCTCTCTCCCCTTCTCTCCCCTTCTCTTTCTTCTTCTCTCTCTCCCCTTCTCTCCCCTTCTCTTTCTTCTTCTCTCTCTCCCCTTCTCTCTCTCCCCTTCTCTCTCTCTCCTTCTCTCTCTCCTTCTCTCTCCCCTTCTCTCTCCTTCTCTCTCTCCCCTTCTCTCTCTCCCCTTCTCTCTCTCCCCTTCTATCTCCCCTTCTCTCTCTCCTTCTCTCTCCCCTTCTTTCTCTTCTTCTCTCTCTCCCCTTCTTTCTCCCCTTTCTCTCCCTCCTTCTATCTTCCCTTCTGTCTCCTTCTCTCTCTTCTTCTCTCTCTCCCCTTCTCTCTCTCCCCTTCTCTCTCTCCCCTTCTCTCTCCCCTTTTCTATCCTCTCTCCCCTTCTCTCTCCTTCTCTCCCCTTCTCTTTCCCCTTCTCTCTCTCTCCTTCTCTCCCCTTCTCTTTCCCCTTCTCTTTCTCTCCTTCTCTCCCCTTCTCTTTCCCTTTCTCTCTCTCTCCTTCTCCCCCCTTCTCTCTCCCCTTCTCTCCTTCTCTCTTCTCCTCTCTCCCTTTCTCTCTCCTTCTCTCTCTCCCCTTCTCTCTCTCCCCTTCTCTCTCTCCCCTTCTCTCTCTCCATTCTCTCTCCCCTTCTCTCTCCCCTTCTCTCCCTTTCTATCTCTTCCCTTCTCTCTCTCCCCCCTTCTCTCTCCCCTTCTCTCTCCCCTTCTCTCCCTCCTTCTCTCTCCCCTTCTATCTCCTTCTCTCTCTTCTTCTCTCTCTCCCCTTCTCTCTATCCCCTTCTCCTTCTCCCCTTCTCTCTCCTCTCTCCCCTTCTCTCTCCCCTTCTCTCTTCTCTGTCTTTCTCTCTCCTTCTCTCTCTCCCTATTTCTCTCTCCCCTTCTCTCTCCTATTCTCTCTCCCCTTCTCTCTCCATCTCTCTCTTTCTCTCTCTCTCTCTTTCTCTCTCTCCTTCTCTCCCTCCTTCTCCCTCTCCTTCTCTCTCTCCCTCCTTATCTCTCCCCTTCTCTCTCTCCTTCTCTCTCTCCTTCTCTCCCTCCTCTCTCTCCTTCTCTCTCTCCTTCTCTCCCTCCTTCTTTCTCTCCTTGTCTCTCTCCTTCTCTCTCTCCTTCTCTCCCTCCTTCTCTCTCCTTCTCACTCTCCCTCTCTCCCTCCTTCTCTCTCCCCTTCTTTCTCTCCCTCTCTCTTTCTCTCCCCTTCTTTTTCCTTCTCTCTCTCACTCTCTCAAATATTATCTACTTATTTCGGTAAGTCGAACGACCAAGAGGAAGACTGTACATCTAATTAAGAACAACAATTATTACACGATTGTTTGGTTACTTTGAGCTAAATGTGTCTGTTCAGTTTTGAATCCTGTGTCTGTGGATATGAGTGTTCATCTGATATTCACATTTCACGTGTAACTTTGGAGTGAATTGTATGAACGTTTATTTGGTCTATTCTAGCTGGTCATGTTGTGTGTTGGGTGTATTGCAGGAATTGTACAACACTTGTCCTTAGGGATAATACAGATTTTTATTTGTATTGCAAGTACGTTTAAAACATATGATAAAACGAGACACATACACGAGAGCGAGAGAGAGAGCGAGAGAGAGAGAAAGAGCGAGAGAGAGAACGAGCGTTAGAGTAGATAGAGAGAAAGAGAGCAAAAAAAGAGACAGGAACATAAGAGTTGTTCAGTTATTTATTTTTATAAAAAATTCTTGAAATACAGGTCTGTAAAGAATTTAAAAAAAAATTAACAGGTTTATTAGTTAGCTTTTGACAAGTATTGGTTATTTTGTTGTGAAGGTTAAAGTTAGGTTATTGTTAAGACCTACATTAAAGGAGCCGGCGGTTGCAGTGAAATAGATTCATAAAGTAGATAACACCAAGGGACGCTGTCCACACTTAGCCTATTCATCTCATATCTGCCACTATTTCCTATCTAATGCTTAGCTTACTTAGGTCAGGGGTCGGCAACCTTTTGAGTCGGAAGAGCCAAAAATTACAATTTACAAAATCTCAACGTTTTTAAAGAGCCACAAGATTTTTTCTTTCCAAACAATAAATAGTACTCGCATAAATAAAGTTTTTTCAATTACAAAAAACGAATCTAGACTTATTTATTCATAAAAAAAGATCAATTTATCTTTCTATAAAAAGTGTTTTACACAACAAATTAGAATATATATATATATAAATATATATGTATTCTATTATTAGATTATTTCTTATTATTGAAGTATAAAATTTTAACAATTAAACAATTACATAAAACACTAACCTTTACTTCAATAACAAACCATTGAGCAAACAAATTCAATGGTAACTATGGCTTTGCTTAATTTTAGAAAGTTTGGATATATATAATTTGGCTCATAGCTTGTTTTTAGTTTCAAACACGACTCAAAATTTTCATTTGTTAGTTGGCTTCTTACTTTACTTTTAATTATATTCATGCAATAGAACGCTTGCTCACACGAATATGCCGATCCGACGATAGTCAGACTTCCTTCTTTTTCACCTGAATGTAGTAATGTTAAGACTATTCCATGCGTCCTGATTTCGCGGCATTTCTTTTAAACTGTCCACTTTTGTTGCGTTACATACATTTCTGGACGATCAACTCTTCCAACTTCCAATTTTCAACTCTGTAAATTTCTCACAACACAAAGCTTTGCGTTTAAATTGATCAATTGCATGTCTAGAGATCCAGGATCAATTCCAAATTGCTCGATGTGGATTTCGGTACTATTTGTATTGAGAAGATTTTTTTTTATAAAAGCTACAATCGTTTTGTTGGTTTTGTATTGCTTCAATCTGTCAATAAATTCGTCTTATTTTTTTTATAACAGTGCTGAAGTAACTCGTGTTAACGGTTGCATTGGTTTTATCGTAATATTGCTTTACAAATTGAAAATGAAGTAATTGACCGCTCTGAATAATTTCTGCAAAAAGAATATTGTTTTTCTTTGAAACAAACGAATTCTTCTACCAAACAAGGACTGGGTTTTCCTTTGCTTGCAGTTTTAGATTCAGATCATTTAATTTCACTGTTATATACACCCATAATTCAGGGTGGTTAATGCCTTTATCATTCAATCACAAAGCAAAACGTTTCAACACCTTACCATGGAAAGCCATAGCACTTTATTTATAAGAAGAAGGTCAAAATACTGAGTCTCCATTTCGTTAAGAATTCTTTAAACTGACGATGGTAGAGTGCTTTTGACAAGATGCTTTTTAAAATCTTGAATATCAAATTCATGACTTCAACTATTTCCGATGGAAATGTTTGAACACAAAGCGCTTCTTGGTGTATTATTTCTGAAACGTAAGAATTTGGTGGTTTATTTTGATCCAAAGAATTGTATTTTTTTTTTATTGTTATACTTCCAGCTCCTTCAGTTGCTATTGAAACGATTTTATTTATATTGATTATATTGTCTTCAATGTATGTTTGCGCGACATTAGATGTATCTTCTCCTCTAGTTTGTCACGAGAGGATTTTGGAAAGACATATATCTGAAAAAATGCAACTTATGTCGCAAGACTCATCTATATTAAGTGATAAGGCAGAAGAAAGTCGAATATCTTCCACCTGCAAATATGTTACCTTCAAGGCATGGAAGAGGAGTGCGCTGAAAAGCGAGTTCAAGTGGCTGAGATAATCGAATCAGAACGATTTTTAAATGTTTTTTTTTTCTATAAAATAAATAATATTTGCGCATGGAACTAAAGAGCCGCAGCTTAACATCCAAAAAGCCGCATGTGGCTCGCGAACCGCAGGTTGCCGACCCCTGACTTAGGTTAAAATGTATAAGTAGGATGTGCAATATCGTTTGAACCAAGTCTCATTAGAAATAGCAGTGTTTCTCAAACTGTGTGCCGCGGCACACTAGTGTGCCGCCGAAGATTTGCAGGTGTGCCGCGGGAGTTTTCAGAACGCCACACGTGCAGCGTTACACAGGTCTGCCTACTATTAAATTTTTATTTTACGTTGCGATGACATTCCCACTTACAACGACCAGTAACAGTAGTGGGTCGCTCCATAGTGACGGAAAGGGCTGTTAGCTCTTCAGGTTATATTATTATAATGACTAAAAGTTGGCCGCCTTAGCAGACGCACAGCAGTTCTTGAATTGGTAACGATAATAATAAGCGATGTGTTTTATGTAAATTTGTTAAGTGTATGCTAATAATAACAAATTATCAATAAGCATTATTCATTGTTATCCATGGAGAGCAAGAATGAAACTGCTAAAGCGTTCAATGAAAAGCAAGGAACCAAACGAAGGTACAAAGAAGATTTCGTACATCGGATATGGTTTCATATCTTCTGGACCTGAAGATTCTCCATTGTCATTCTGTCTGATCTGTAATGCAACTCTGTCGAATGAGGCGCTTGTTCCAAGCAAATTGAAGAGACACTTGGAAACAAATTATCCAGCTGTAAAAGCGCAACCGAAGAAATACATTGAAAACATCAACGCTCAACAAAATAAACAAGCTAAGAAACTTACGAAGTAACAAAAGCTGCCAGAAAAGGGATTGATTGCAAGTTATAAGGTTGCTCAATTATTAGCAAAACGCAAGAAAGCACACACAGAAGCTGAATCAGTCATTGCACCAGCTTTAGCAATAGTTGTTGAAACTATCCTTGGACCCAATGCCTCCGAAAAAGTTAAAAAAGTTCCTTTGTCAAATGATACTATCTCGCGCAGAATTGAAGACTTATCGTCAGATTTACAAGATCAAATCTGCGAACACTTCGACGTGACTGACGATGAAGTGTCTCTGCTGTGGTCTCTTCAAGTTGAATCCACTGATGTTAGCGGCAAGGCCCAGCTGCTAGCTTTTATTCGGTTCATAAAGGATGAAAAATGTGTCAACGAATTATTATTTTGAAAAGACTTACCAACTACGACCAAAGGCGAAGATATTTTCAAAGTGGTGAACGAAAACATTTTGCTATTCAAACTACAGTGGAAAAACTGTCAGCGTTTGCACCGATGGCTGTCCTTCCATGCAGGGAAATAGAAAGGGATTCGTCACTCTTGTGCGTCAAGAAAATCCAAATGTATTAGTTGTTCACTGCATGATCCACAGAGAAGCTCTTGCCTTCAAATCTTTATCGAAAGATTTGATGTCTGCTCTGGATCAAGTGATTGAAGTTGTAAACTTCATCTAATCTCGACCGCTTGCATCCCGACTTTTCTCAGAGCTTTGTGAAGCAATGGATTCAGACTACAAATATCTCTTGTATGATGCTGTATCACTCCAACATTCGTTGGCTATCCAGGGGAAAAGTATTAAAGCGCGTCGTCCAACTCAAGGCTGAGCTGATTTCATTAAAAAAAAAAAAGACTTTGGATTTTCTATTCATGACGAGATCTAGTGGGTTAAGGTGACATTTCTCTCTGATTTATTTGACAAATTAAATTCATTGATTTTTATTCTTCAAGGACCATCAGAAGCCATCATCACTGCATCTTCAAAACTGAAGTCATTTGGTGAAAAATTTTCTTTGGTGGCAAAGTAAGAGCTCGAAAGGAGTCCTCGACTGCTTTCCTACTTACAATGAATGTGCTTAAAATAAAGAAATCACCCCCGAAATTCTGGACACTTTGACACACCTGCAGTCAGCATTGCAGCATTACTTTGCAACAGTTGGAAGTAATGAGAATGGATGGATCAGCTTTCCATTTGGAAACAATGAAGCTACAAATCTTACAACTGAAGAAGAAGAGCAGCTCATAGATTAAAAAACAAAACGATGCAGTTCTTAAGTCAAGTTTTGCCGAGAAAAGCCTGGATGTGTTTTGGATTTCAATCAACAAGTTATATCCTGCAATCAGTTTAAAAGCAATCAAAATAATTCTTCCATTTGCATCTTCATGGTTTTGTGAGTTTAGATTTTCAGCACTGACTGAAATCAAATCTAATAAAAGAGAGAGACTTCTTACAATAGACGATGAAATGCGAGTTTGTTTGTCGACTCTGGAGCCTCGATTAGATCGCATTTGCTCTCAAAAAGAGGCACACCCTTCACATTAAATGTAATACTTAAAAACGGGTAAAATATTGTTTTCTTTTTTTTTTAAACAACTGTTGCTTTTCGTGGTGTGCCGCGAAATTTTTGTAGTTTTTTTACTGTGCCGCCAGACAAAAAAGTTTGAGAAACACTGAGAAATAGTCAAATATTAACAAACACTCATACATCTGCAAGAACTGGTGGTCTGGTCAAGGCGAATGTTTGCAGTATAGAAGCGATTCTTCTGTACAGCAGCTGGACTGGGCAGTAACGTAACATGATACTCCGTGGCCCAAGAGTCAAACCTATGGTCATAGTCCCGTCTCTTTCTTGGCTAAGTGTGAGAAAAAACAAATTATGTCATCTAAATCCAGTACGCATCAGAACCCCTTTTTTAATTAGGGTGAAATCATTTATGCCAGAAATATAATTAAACAACAATAAATACACAATTGACGCTGATTATGTTTTTTGACATTTGACAATTTAGTATCAACCCTTACTCTTCAAATGACTTTGCACTTTTTGCTACAACGAATATGCGTTCCATATAGTTTCTGGTCATTAGAGAATCTAGGGCAATGGTGGGCTCTCCTTTACCGCATTCAAAAAGCATCCTTCATTCTTGGACAAGAAGAAACACATTTATTAGTTCTGTGTTATTTAGGGCTCTATACCAAAGACGGGGAGCGCGGTGGCTGAGTGGTTAAGCGCTTGTATTTTAAACCTAGGATCCTGGGTTCGAATCACTGATTTTGAATTTCTAGATTTATAAGGGCGCCCCTGAGTCCACCCAACTCTAATGGGTACCTGACTTAAGTTGGGGGAAGAAAAGGCGGTTGGTCGTTGTGCTGGTCACATGACACCCTGCTCGTTAACCGTTGGCCTAAGAAACAGATGACCTTAATATCCTCTGCCCTAAAGTTCGCAAGGTCTGAAAGGAGAACTTTACTTTTCTTTTTTACTTTTTTTATACAAAAGACACTCGCCGATTACTGCTTGATGACCATCACATTTTCTTTCTCTATTCATCATTCATCGAAACAGTGTATGCCAATTTGGAAACTGAACTTTAATTGTATTTGGAATCTCATAAGTTTCTTTTTTTTTTCATCCCCTCGAAGAGAATGAAATAGGCTCCATATATCACCCTAATTACAGGTGTTTATAATTGCTTCCATATTGATCTATTTATCTCTGCTTAATAGTGTTTCCTACTCTACGCGGAGACGAGACCGAGAAACATTGTCCAATACGCCGGTATTTCTGCCTTTCAAAATACACATGATAATTTAGTAGTTTGAGTCCTCCTCGGACCTTGCTGGGGGCTGCTTACAAACCCACTAGCTGTCTTGGGCGGGGAGGGACATTATGAAGTAACAAATTGAAAAAAGAAACGACGCTTTACAATGTTTTTATTGATCAAAAATGATAAAACAAATAATTTTAAAAACTTGATGTGTACACCAGAACGGTCACGCCCAATCTCAAAGTTAAAGTTTTGTGGCTAAAAGTCCTACAAACACAATTTAAAGAATTAGTGAAATCAACACAAAAATATTTTAAACAGCTTAAAGAGCATTTTGTATTAACTAAGTAATCCTTAGCTAGCAGGTTGATAAATAAAATGTAGAATTCACAGAGCACTTTGAATATCTACATGCCAACAGTACTGAGAGCCAATCATTGACTGGTGGGAGCGGCAGGGTTTGCCCACTTAAACTGTCTAATGGAGAGGCACTACTAGGGCATTGACTTCTTTTCCAAACAAAAATTCACGAATTGTGTCAATGTTTTACGTGACTTCACGGACTCTGATGATGCAGCAACAGAAACAGAAATACAACAAGCATTTAATCGTGTCTCTTTCCAGCTGATCTAGCTAATTTATAGATCGCCTTCTAGCAGTGGTGGCCAGGTCTTTTTTTGACCGCGTGGTAATTTAATATCTGACACGCAAGTGACTGGCTGTAACACAAACATATCAAGTAACATAAACAAGTTTTAAAAGAAAAGACAATACCTCCTTTGTGCAGCTGACCAACCTTTGTAAGGACATTTATTTTGCTCTTAATAACTAATGATATTTTTTTAAATTTTCATTTTATGTCACCCCAATGCCCACTCATCCATGAAAAAAAACTTGGTTAAGCGAATGTCTAAATCGAATTAGAGTATATACAATTCTTAAGATGGACCTATAGATTCAGACATGCAAGACGGTGTGCACAATGTTCCTGAATGTCTAGTTATAAAATACAATACCTCTGTTCAAGCCGTAACTTCGTGGAAACGTCCTGGAACTTGGAATCAAATGGGAGAGCAGTACCTAGACACGGATCTCGAAAACGGCTTTAACAATTTTCCTAGAAATTCTATAAAGTCTGGTATATCTGTAAATTCGCTATACCAGGATTCTTTCTCTGGGAAAAAAAACGGGGGGGAGGGAATTGAGGCGGGGTAAATGTTGCTCTATCTTTTAAAAATCAAACATTTATTAGTGATTAAGAGAAAAATAATTGCCTTTTAAGTTGTATAAAGTAGGTATCGTCCTTTTTAAAAAAGTATTTTGAAATGATTTTTTTGTTTAAATCTTAATGAAGACTAATAGAACCCACATGTTGAAAAACCGACTGAGGTGTCTGTTCAATACTAAGAAAATCTTTTGAGCTGTTTTTGAGAGCCGTGTAAATCCAGGTTCCACCCAGTTTCCTTTTTCCATGAAGAAGTAGCAAGCTTAGGAGAGGAATTGTTAAAACACTCGTCGATGTCATTTAAACCGTTTCTTTAAAATTTCATTACGCACCTTTGGCACAGGTTTTGACGGGTCAGAAAGCACCGCGTCACAGGCCAGATATGGTCTGAGGACCGTAGTTCATGCAACAACGCTCTTGAGGAAAAAGTTTCATCTTTTAGAACAACGGAAAGACTTCCATCAACAATTAGATGACAGACTTCTTCTGCTTTCTCTGTTAGAATTTTTTTTTAAACAAAAAGGTGTGTCTTTTCAGTTTTGTTTTCCTTAATGCCTAAACTCAAGGAAGCCGAGACAGAGGGAAAGGTTCAAGGCAGCTTTTAATGTGTAGTCTCTCACTAGAAAGAGTTAATACAGTAGAGCTCAAATAATGTTGCTGTATTACTTGTTGTTTCTTCATATTGCCGTCTCTAGTTGTTTTTTTCCTGATAATATGCTAAAATGCCAATAAATCTTATGACCGTTTCTTTTACTATGTGGGTATTAATTGTAAGTTTTTCTCTCCCCTATTTTAAAATAATATGCAGTGTATATGGATGTATGTAAACGCGCATGAAGCACTTCAAAATCAAAACTAAACAGCTGGGGGAAAATGGCACTGGATAGATCCACATGAAGAGAGAGCATACAGGAAGGTTCCCATGTTTGCATATGTTATACACAACTAGTAACACAACAGTAGTAGAAAGAAGAGTTAAAATGTAACAGCGTCTGTCGATTACAGATGCCCAACCTGAGACCGCAACTGTATATCAAGGATTTACCACTTTAGTTATACAGTAGGTTGCAAGAAGATACCATTATCTCTTGAGACGTAAAATGACACAGCAGTGAGACCAATACAAAGTTTTTGTCTTTTCAATTTCTTTAAAATAAAGATCTACACCAACATGTGAGAGACTTGTACTCCCACCAACATGTGAGAGACTTGTACTCCCACCAACATGTGAGAGACTTGTACTCCCACCAACATGTGAGAGACTTGTACTCCCACCAACATGTGAGAGACTTGTACTCCCACCAACATGTGAGAGACTTGTACTCCCATAGCTCGAAGAGCTAGAGTCTTTTAATGTAGCAACGTCTAAATATTTGTCCATAGTACTAGTTTAAAAAAAATATACATCTAAAATTATTTGCAATTAAAACTTCTATTATACTATCGAGAAGACATTCTGCAAATAAACTTGTGCAGCGTGACAACACTTTTTATAAAACTTTTAGAAAGATCACAGAATTAGTTATTAAATTAATAAAAACAATATTCACGGTTAATTGTTGACTTCACGGAACTTACAAATAGATTATATTTTTCTTTTTTTACCGCTTATATCTCTTATGCATATGTCCATGCAAAGGTAAGACTCAAGTTTTTTTATGTTACTATAATATAAAGATGAGATTGACTTTGTTTTAAATATAAGACTTGTTTTATACAGCAGTCAAATGTTATGTTTGTACAATGTTTCGGATGTTCCTCCAGAGTTGAATGTAATGCACATCCTAGCTCAAACTACCCGCAGAGTTGAATGTAATGCACATCCTAGCTCAAACCAACCACAGAGTTGAATGTAATGCACATCCTAGCTCAAACCAACCACAGAGTTGAATGTAATACACATCCTAGCTCAAACCAACCACAGAGTTGAATGTAATACACATCCTAGCTCAAACCAACCACAGAGTTGAATGTAATACACATCCTAGCTCAAACCAACCACAGAGTTGAATGTAATACACATCCTAGCTCAAACTACCCGCAGAGTTGAATGTAATGCACATCCTAGCTCAAACCAACCACAGAGTTCAATGTAATGCACATCCTAGCTCAAACTACCCGCAGAGTTGAATGTAATACACATCCTAGCTCAAACCAACCACAGAGTTGAATGTAATACACATCCTAGCTCAAACCAACCACAGAGTTGAATGTAATACACATCCTAGCTCAAACCAACCACAGAGTTGAATGTAATACACATCCTAGCTCAAACTACCCGCAGAGTTGAATGTAATGCACATCCTAGCTCAAACCAACCACAGAGTTCAATGTAATGCACATCCTAGCTCAAACTACCCACAGAGTTGAATGTAATACACATCCTAGCTCAAACCAACCACAGAGTTGAATGTAATACACATCCTAGCTCAAACCAACCACAGAGTTGAATGTAATGCACATCCTAGCTCAAACCAACCACAGAGTTGAATGTAATACACATCCTAGCTCAAACCAACCACAGAGTTGAATGTAATACACATCCTAGCTCAAACCAACCACAGAGTTGAATGTAATACACATCCTAGCTCAAACCAACCACAGAGTTGAATGTAATACACATCCTAGCTCAAACCAACCACAGAGTTGAATGTAAGGCACATCCTAGCTCAAACCAACCACAGAGTTGAAAGTAATACAAAAAACAGAAATGGAAAAGTGGTTTGAGTGCTGGGACAAGTCCCAAAAAGCCCGTGGAGTCTTTGAGCGCATGAGGCGCCCTGACCGCACTTCCCCGTGGTGGAGGCTGTCCAGGCCTGAGCAAGCTAATATAGCACAGTGCAGGACAGGCCACTGTCCTGTTGGCTCATATTTCTCGCGGCTATGGCCAAATTTTGATTCACGGTGCCCCCGCTGCGGGGAAGAAGAGGAAACCGTGCCTCATATTCTGTTTGACTGCCCCAGACTTGCTGATCTCCGTCTGGACAGGTCTAGGAAACCCAAAATTCTCGACCTGTATGGCGACATTTATGCACTACGCAAGACAGCAGGGTTTCTGTCCAGGGCTTTTGCAAGAGAGGATTTGAGCCTCTGAAGCCCTCACTCTAACGGAGTTTGATGATGATGATGATGAAAGTAATGCACATCCTAGCTCAAACCACCCGCAGAACGACGGAGGATGACAACGAGGAGGGTACGAACCCGAAAACATCGAGACTACCGAGCGACAGTTAAGAGCTCATACCGCACGACCACCGAGCTAGAAGCTATCCATTCATAAATAGGGTCTTTACAAATGAAACATTCACTTAAAAGCTTTGAATGATTTTTGCTTAAGACCACAACATACACAATAAAAAATCAGTATGAACAATATTGTATCTTTGATACTTGTACAATTTAAAAAGATTCAGACGATATTTATTTGTAAGGCAGATTATATATTGCATATTTATAAAAGAGTCCTAGGACACTTGAGATCACACTGCTATCTCCAGGTCGCAGCTCATCTCTCGACTAGTTTGGATTTTTAAAAATGATTTTTTTGTATGACGCTGTCTGATTGGTTGAAAGGGAAAACATTGTCTTTATTGGTCGACTTTTTTTGTTTGTAATAAACAAATCATGGATGAGTTTTACATCGACCGAGCCTGAAACGTCAAGCTGCAAGTCTGCTCGGGCTGAATGGTATGTAAAAAAAAGGCAACTAGTTCTTCGACCTTGTCATTCAGCTTCACATGTAAAAATGTTTGTAAAATCTTTTACATGTTTCGGATGTTCTTTCAGAGTTGAAGATAATTACTTCCTAGTCCAAACCTCCCGCAGGACGAAGTGGATGGGAGCGCGTAGGGTTTGAACCCGGCACTATCGACAAATCTGAACGACAGTCCAGCGAGCGAACCGCACGACCAGGCAGCGAAGTTTTATTTACAGATACTGTTCTTTTTTTTTTTGAAACTTTGGATTTCTTAATGTTGTCATTGACGCTGGTCCCTGGATAGACTAAGATCACCGGTTGATTTGTCTATTTTAACAACATCAGAAGATCTTACAATACAGGAACTACTCGATTAAACAGAATGAGCATTAAAATTAGTATAATGAGATGCAGAATAAAAAGGAAAGGCATTCTTTTTTTTTTCAAAAGTATATTATTGCATTTGTAACAGTAAATAACGACTTTAAGAAAATGAAGCTAATTATTAAAATGAAGCCCTCGAACCTTCCATTCAATACATTTTATTTTAGTTGTGTCAGAACTACTAAAGTTTTCACTTGAAGAAGACACAGACTATCAGTATTTCGTTAAAACACTATGTTAGCCGCCTGTTTCGCGATAGAAAAGTCATGTAGCATTAAAGACTTTTGGTAGAGAAAACGTGTTCTCAAAAAGCTCTCTTTCTGATCACCAACATATACCTTTATTTTGTCCCACGGAGGGGGTCGTCACAGGTACAACTGTTTAGAAACATTTGTCACTTGTAAACACATCACAATGTTTATTTTAAATTAAACTTTTTAGAAAAATACATGCACATTTTGTGGCCTCAGTATCGAGTAATCCTAATGCTGCCTGGGATTTTTTAAATTAAATGAGTTGGGGTAGACAGAAAGAGACAGACAGAAAGAGACAGACAGAAAGAGACAGACAGAAAGAGACAGACAGAAAGAGACAGACAGAAAGAGACAGACAAAAAGAGACAGACGGAAAGAGACAGAGAGAAAAAGACAGATGGAAAAGACGGAAAGAGACGAACAGAAATAGACAAACGGAGATATAATGTGTATAGATTAAAGATTAATTCGGCTGGTTTTCTTTCAGATTAACTCTATTTGAGACCACAGAGGCAAACAACTTACTTCCAGAACTATAGAGAAATACTTGCAGCTGGACTTCATGTGAGGAATTACATGATGTACAAACTCACTGGCCTTGTTGCAGAGGGAGCCAAACTAATATATTTCTTATTCTACGTCTACAAATCCCCAAAAAACTACCCGCCGACCACTAGCCTTGCTTGAGATGGCCATGGAGTGTCAATGCTTTTACTATTTTGCACAAGGTCTCCATATCTTTAATTCTGCTTCCTGTAAGCAGGACAGTAAAATTGCCTTTGGTTTAACAAAGCTTAAATCGACTCTGCGTCTGTCTGGTAAAAGGTTTGTGCACGTCATTTCTCCGACACCCAATATCGAATCAATTTGAAATTTTGCTGAATTATTTCTTGTACCTGGCAAAAAAAGAATTAAAAAAAAACAACAAACATTTATTAAATTGAGTATTGGTAATTATTTTCTGTATTGTTTGGTTTGTCTTTCTGAGTAATTAAATTTAGTTTTTGTATTTGAAGATTATGGTTCAGTGTTTTACGTATAATTGCTACTTTACTTTTGAGTCTTTTATCCTGAAGGCTTTCTAAATTTAGTGATTTTATTAGAGGTGTTACTCTAGTCCAGTGATGCCTAACCTTATTTGGTCTGCGGGCCATTTTAATTTTCATCATTCGTGTCGCGGGCCATATCACCAAAAAGAAAAAAAAAATTTAAACATACAATGAGTTATTTTTAATAGTTTTATTTGTTGACCTACTTTCATAAATTAATGTGATGCATGAAGTTTATCCAAAACCATCTTCTGAATATCTGGCTGCATAGATGAAACACCAACTCGGAGCACTGAATCTAGATGTTCATCCGTGAGGCGATTACGTCACATGGTTTTCTCCCGTTTCATCATTGAGAAAGTTTGTTCACACAAATAAGTGCTTAAAAACATTGTGATCATCCTTAGCGCTTGTTTTCGAAGATTTTGAAACGCTTCCTCAGGTATGATGGAGTAGAAGTCAATGGTCTGCATCATTTGAAAGTTGTCAAGCAGGGATGTCTGGCTTTGTAAGTCAATCAGTTCCAGTTGCAGATCTGTCGGGGCACTTGACACATCGGCAGTAAACGGATTTTCAAAAAGACGGATTTCATTTTTTAAATTATGAAAATCCACAAATCTTTCACTGAAATTATCTATCAAGAGCCTTAGAAGTTGGATCATTCTTTCTTTTGGGAGAGACATATTTAGCTGCTTATCATTTTGTAGAGTGGTACATGTTGGAAAGTGGACAAGATGCACCTTTTCCGCCTGTTGAATGAAGAGTTGCAATTTTGTTTGGAAAGCACATATGTCTGCATACACATGCGAAATCAATTTGTCTTTCCCTTGTAGTTTGGTGTTGAGTTCATTTAGATGTGATATCGCTTAAAATAGCCAAATCCCACAACCATGAGGGATCGTTCAGTTGTGGCACTTGTTTTGATTTATCGGTCATAAATATTTCAATTTCGTGTCTCAAATAAAAAAAAAACGTTTTAACACCTTTCCTCGATTTATCCAGCCCCCCCTCCCCCCATCCCGCACTTTACTGTGAAATACAACGTCTTCATATTCAAACTCTATTTTCGTCAGAAAATCTTTGAAAGTTCTGTGATTCAACGCTCTTGTGATTTCATTAAATTTACAGTGTTGAGCACAATCATCATCACATAGTCCTGATTCAAAACCTTTCCACAGAGATTTTGTTGGTGAATGATGCAGTGAAGCCGCAGGGGTTCAGTTCCATTTGACTCAACAACTTTTTAAATAACTCTTGCTGTCATTCCGAGGTGACATCCAACCATATTTCTAGCGCCATCAGTAGTCACTCCAACTAATTTATTCCAAGGAAGAGCAAGGTCCACTATGATGGTTGACACTTCTTTGAACAGGTCGTCTCCAGTTGTAGTCCTTTGCATGCTCCTCATAGCTGTTAACTCTTCTGTTATATCAAAATTGCTGTTTGTACCGCGAATAAATACCAAGAGTTGCGCAGTATCAGTTATTTCAGTGGACTCGTCAGCAGCAATAGAAAGCATTTCGAATTCTGCTGCCTCTGTCTTTTAATTGTGAATGAAGATTTACTCCCATATCTTTCACTCGCTTTGTAATTGTCATGCGAGAAAGGCTGACAGCTTCTACATCATTCTTCTTTTCAGGACACATTTCTTCCATCACTGCTAGCAAGCACTTTTTTTTTACACATTCGCAATCGAAAAAAGGCTTCATTGCAACTCTGTAGCTGGCCCTTATCGCAGACTCATTTTTGTGTCTCTTGTTGTCTAATATTCTTGTCGATCCACCAATCTCAAGTCTTAACTTGGCAATCTTGTCTTCGCGGCTAAAACCAAGAATGCCACCATATAAGTTTATGTGTTGGGCTTCATAATGTCTTTTAATGTTATGTTCTTTAAAACCAGCCACACTTTCTTTACAAATCAAAGAACTGTCCACTTTTCCTGAAAGTTTCTACATTCAGAGTCCACTTTTCGTTTCTTAGTCTCTCCCACTGTATTAAATCACAAACGTTAAACACTACGGTACCAATCGCTATGATATCAAAAGAAAACGACCCAAAACGAATCATCAATGATGTCATGTGTGTTGCACACACAATGTGTCAAGGACACGGCTAGCTCAAGACAGTAGCGGAATTTTCCTAGAATTAAAAATAGCTGTCTAGTTTTATCGCTATTAAAAAAAAAAAGCACTTGTGTTCTTACAATAAAAAAAAATATTTTCTATGAATATTAGAAAACCAAAACCTGAAGATGGAATACATCAAAGAATGAGTGAGAATCCTAACTTAAAGAGAATTTTTTTTCAACATTCTAATTTTTTAATTTCTTTTTTTTTTTTTTTACATTTTGTTCCAATGCTTTGGCGGGCCGGATAGAAGCACGTCGCGGGCCGGATCTGGCCCGCGGGCAGTAGTTTGTGCATCGCTGTTCTAGTCCAATGTGAATATTCGTTTGTTATGAATGAAGATGGAAGAATGAACAAAGAAATGAAATCCCTTTCTACCCAGAAGAATTGATGAAAATAAAAGTGTAGAATAAATGAGAATTTGACCAGCTCACATCCTAATAACAAGAAAAAGGACGCCTATTATAAGCTATCTCGACATAATTTTTGGACTCAGAAACCGGACACAACAGAATAAGACAACATATTTTCCGGAAGCTTAAAGTCAGGACAAGTGAAACCTGCCCTTGTGGAGCATTACCAGAGAATGCAGACCATGTCCTTCAAAGCTGCATACTATAATCAAGAGGCCCGAACAAGACTCTAGCCCCAAAACCCTCCTATAGAACATAAAATAAAAACCGCGAAGATTATCAAAATGGAAGAACTCCACCTTTAAAACAATATCAATAAATAATATACAAGTTATTTCCCTTATTCGATGTCAAACAAAATAATTAATAACCAATAACTAATTTACAAATTTATTATTTTTTCTATTTACTCATGTTTTGTTAGATACAATAACTAATTGTTTAAAATATCAACTTGATCCGAGAACGCGTGAGAGAGAAATAGCGTTAACAATTATTTAAGGGGACAAAACTCAACAAATTTAGCCATATCTGTGTATACTGAAGTACTAGTTTACCTTGTTGCTATTAAACAAAATAATTAATTACCAGTAATTAATTGTCTCATATGTTGTTTTTTTATTGACAAATAATAATTGTGCAAAGTTTCAACTTGATTTTAGAATGGTTGAGGAGAAAAAACTTGTACACACTTTTTACCAGACAGACTGATAGACAGACAGACAGGTCTAGTGAGTTTATATAAGCTTTACATAAAGTAGGCCTACTTTCACCACGTTATAAAGAAATATGATATTATTTCTCGTATTTGAGATCTGAAGACCTCCACTGTTTCATCTTTAAAAAAGCAAGTCGCTATTTCCATTTCTCTTTCTACATCTCGTAAAGCTGCAGTATTCTTTGTTTATTATAACTTGTTTTTGTAAAGTCAATAAAAACTGGCCTAAATATTTATTAAACACATTCAAAATGTCCTCCATAACTGATGTTAGTTTCTTGTAGTCCATCTTTGATCTAGACGATACCGAAATAAAACGATTCAGCCAAAATGTGCTACTGCAAGCAATTGATTGATAGCTCCAGTCACCCTTACCTGGTCGCAATTATGCAACTCTACCAATAACGTAGATAAAATTTAAGCATCTATTTCAAGATTGAAAAAAAGATAGCACTTCGCTTGAGGCACAGATATGTGTGCTTGGCCCAATCTGATGCTAAACGCCTAATCCGAGCCAATGATCATTTTGTGGTTCAATATTAAAAAACTAGAAAATTATCATAATGTGATTCGAAAACATTCGTATTGCTCTGGATCATATAAATTACACGAGGCGAGTTTCTTTCGAACGCATAGCCTTTTGTGCTCCTTGTTGGTAAGTCATGAAAACGGGATTCGTGGTAGATACTTTGAGGGGAAGATTGTGTTTATGTTCGTGTAGCTAGTTCAATGTGTTTCCTATTTCCTAATACATATTTCTATACAGACAATAACGAAATTAAAGAACTTTAACTGTTGCCTATATTGACAATTCTTATCCTATTGGAAATATTTTCTAAAGTTTTATATTATAAAAATTTAGCGCCTGTGCTCTTATTGATTATGTGCAATTAAAAGTGTTTGCATTTATGTAACTTTATACAGTTCATCTTTTTTTAGGAACTGAACTTAATATTTTATAAATTTTATTTTTATTTAAATAATTTTAGGAACTAAACGAGTTATAATTTATTGCCCTTATTTTTCTTGTCTCCCAGCATAAGGTAAAGAAATATAAAGCTAATTAAGACGTATTAAAGTTTTCTTGACTCTAACTCTTGGCGAGCAGATATATATAGGCTCTGTTTATTTGTATTTTCTGTGTTATCTTGTATCATTTTGTTTCTAAGGTTCGTAGAATGATACCAAAAATGGAAGACTCACAAAAGCTATATCTCGGTGAGCCTAAAGTGGTCTATACTCCTGTGCAGTCTTCATCCGACAAGTCCTACGTCAGAGGATTGTACCTCCTTCTGTCATGCCTGACCATCGCCTTCAGCATCGCCTTCGTGTTTTGCTTCATTGAGATCACATCTCTTAGAGCTACAGCTGGCCACCTGCAGACCATGGAAATGATTGAGCACAAGAATGGCGCCAAAGTGTCCGAAAAAGCTCTGCCAAGAAACAAAAGATTAGCTTACGATTACATTCAGGTGAGAATTGTGGGAGAAATGAATGTCTAGCTCTCCTTACCAAGAGAAAGAAATCACCATATTTCTTTAAATGATATGAATGCCTATCTTTCCTTATCTATTCTTCTTCTTTGTAAATGTTAAGAGTTGTATCTGAGACTCTTGAAACTTTAGGCCACTGGAAGCTTGCCTTCATCTCCCAGTCTGACCAAACTTCTGCCTGGTAAAGTTCCAAGCAGACGTCATTTTTTACATCCCTTTTATCGATTGTTCGTATTCCAATACGCTCGGGTCAGAAGCGAGGCCAAATACCGAGCAGACCATAATTATTTTCTCTAGCAACTCAGCCATGCAGGTTTCGCCATAAAAACGGACCTTTGAAAAATGGCGTGTGGATAGTGACATGTTTGTTGAGACTTTTTTCCATCCTCGCCAATGCAATGGACTAAATCGTTAGGTATCCCACCGGAATTCTGTTTTGCTTCCCTATGGGCCTAGTCGTCTAGTCTAATGATGATTATACCCGATTGCCATTTTAAGGCTGAGAAACATTGTCCGGTTCCTTATCTATAGATATGAATATCTACCTGTGTGGGGACTGAGTGAAGTATTTGCCTATGTTTCCTTAGTACTGTATGAGATTTATCTTATTTACCAAATACAATTTCTCTAAGGTGATATCATGATTATATTATAGCAGTGCATGCGCTATTTATTAACAACGCTATTCGATAGGGAGACATTTACAAACTGACACTTAACATTTCTTCCCTTTATTTAAACACTGATGTATTAGGGCACATTTCTAAAATAGTTATTTTCCCGGTCGTTAAACCTTACATTTTCTTTTACAGGTTTCTGAACTATCAGCCTTTTGTAAAAACCAAAATGCTTACTGTACACAAGGCCCACAAGGTGATGGTCTTTGAATTGTTTGAATATTTTTACCATTACGAAATATAAACATAAAGTTAATTACTATTAAAACTCACTTTGTTACAAAGCTTACAAACTAACTCTGTCTGGTACAAATCGTGTACACGTTAGTTCTCCCACTCTCCAATAGCGGATCCAGTTAAAATTTCGTATAAATAGTTTTTGTCAATGACAACACATAAATCAATCAATAATTATTATATAGTCAATTAATTAGTGGAAACTAATTAATTTTGCTTTGTATAGAAAAAGGGAGGTAGATCTTGCAGCATTCCGTTATCATTTATATACGTTTTTTGTTTTAAGTATTTTGTTTATATTTTCATTGTTTTACTTGATAGGACCACAAGGATATCAAGGACCACAAGGATCTAAAGGTTAAATGTATTTTGTAATCTAAGCTTTAAATGACGATATAAAGAATTTGTATAACTAAAATTAATTATGAAAAAAAACTTTGTGCTTTTGTAATTTATAAATTTAAATGATGAGAATGTTTGTTGCTAAGCCATTGACTACAATATTTTGCAGGATATCGTGGTGCTGATGGAGAGAAAGGCGACAAAGGTAAAATCAGATGTTGAATGGATTTAGTTCGTTGATTTGTATTCTAAAAAAGATTTATAAAAGGGAAGTCTTTTACATTTCAACATTTTGAAACATTTCATTATTTTATAAAATTCCAGGTGACACCGGATATAGAGGTCCAAAAGGTAGGCAGATTTTGACGCATTAGAAACTTTTATAACATTCTCTAGGTTTAAATAGAAAAAAAAAGAATATTATGTTGATTACTATAACTATGTCTAAGTCGATGATTATAAATAGCTAGTATTTTATTCACTCAGGCGTATACATAATTGTATGCCACTATAAAAGTTATACATTAAGCCTATAATATTATGAACTTGCTCACCACACAAATGAATTATTATCTTTCTACCTTTTCCTTAAGGCCCTGATGGACCTCAAGGAATAGACGGACCAAAGGGTGAAAGAGGTGAGAATACGCATTTGGTTTATACAGAACAAAATATATTAAGCACTAAGTTTATTGAAGTGAGTTAAGTATAAAGGAATACAAACAATATACACAAAAAATTTAGCTAGCCTATTATAAAAATATAAAATACATTCTAATGAAAATTTGAGAAAATGAACATAAAACATAGAATATTTACATTATATATACATATATATCTACAGGTGACAAAGGAGACAAAGGTCCCCAAGGTGTGTATTAATTTTTGTTTGATTTCTAACCTAGAGATAACATTGAGATGATAGATCTAGCTAAAAATAATTTGAACAAATGGAAAAGAATTATAAAATTAGCACAAATAATCATTACCATAATGTGCATTGACCTTTTCTGATGAAATAACAAGCAACAAATTAACTTTTTTTTTATTTCTGTAGGTTATAAAGGAAACCCTGGCCCACAAGGACCTGTTGGTGAACCTGGTAAGACTTTATTCTTTATTCTTTAAAACTTGAGATTTTTAAGCTGCTTATATTTTTAACTTCTTACATCTATTTTAATATCTTTGATTATTTATAATCACATACTAAGTTTCAGATTGATAAAAGTGGAAAAAAAATAATTTTTTCTTTATTTTGGAAATCTTTTGTGAGTTGTTTTTTTAAAGTTGAATATTCATATATTGATCACCTATTTAACGATCAAAAAACAAAAAGCAAAACAAATTAAATACATGATCAAATAAACACAGGTCCACCAATCCCGGACTATCCCAGCAATAAAGTTTTTCATCAAGCCCTCGATTTATAGGTAGAGCATTGAGCGATAGTATTTATCTAAGTAATTATTATCTAGGATGCCTTTAAAAAAACTCAAGTATTAAATCTTTCTTTTCTTTCTTCAGGTGATGCTGGTGATCAAGGATATCCAGGTATTTTAACACTAAATCATAATTGATAATTACATTATCAAAAGCTTGTAAGAATTTACTCAAGAAAAAATATTGAAATTTCAGTAAGAACATTGTGTACTTCTGTTTAGAAATTATAACTTCTAAGAACCAACTGACAAGAATATTGTGAATAATTTCAACATACAATCTTCTCACTTTCGAAACTAAAATTATGTATGTGTCCACCAGGTGAACAAGGACCTCAAGGAGAGACAGGACCACAGGGTGAACAAGGTGACGTCGGTGAACAAGGTGAACAAGGTGAGACGATTTCTTTATATCTTAATATGCAAACATATACACACATATACACAAATGCTTTCAATTTTAACAAATTTAGAATTTAAAGAACATTATGATCCTTCTAAAATAGTTTTACATAATTTCACTGATTTGTATTTGTGATCGAATATTCTAGGTGACGCTGGTGAACAGGGAGAGAAGGGAGAAACAGGTGAGATTGATTTCATTCCCTCTCCCCCAATAATTATAAAAGAATTGGAGACTGTATATATGTTTTGGTGTGTATATATTTAGATATAATTCAGCAAAAGTAATGTCTGGAATTATGTTACAATGACCGAAAAATTAGTTGGTCCTGTTAAGTTGCATTTTTGATAATGGAAAATGTTACAATTCTTTTCTAGCTACAAAGCTTAATCCGTTTGTCTGTTTCTCTATCTGGTACACATTTTGTGTACACGTTATTTCTTCCACTTCACATTCTCTAAACAAGTTGAAACTGTGCACAATTATTCTATGTCCCTAAGAAAACATGAATCGAAAAAAAGAAACAATTAGATAATTAGTTGAAATAAATTAATTTTGTTTAATATAGAAAACTAAGAAGATGAATCTTACAGTATAGGGAGAGGTACATGTAAATATGCAGTTCTGTCACTTATATAAGCTTTGTTTTTTAAGTATTTAAAAAACTATTTTGCTTGTTTAGCTTTCTATCACTATACAATCAATATACTAACTCAGCAAACGTCTTGTCTGTTTTTAGGATATGCTGGAGCACAGGGACCTAAAGGTGAACTATTTCTTATGATAGGCTCAACAGCATTTTGTAGAGAATCATTATCTGAACATGATTTCTAGATGACTCTATTTCTTGAAGTCTTTTTTGTGTAGTTTTTATACCTAATGTTATACAAAGACTAAAGAAAACAAAATATGTATATACTTTTATATTTTTCTTTTTTTAATGCTCAGGTGAAAAAGGACCACAAGGAGAAAAGGGAGACCAAGGTCCACAAGGTCAGTTTATTAAGGAGCCCCTAACTACTAATAGTTGGGTGGGTGGGCAGTGACTTGAGCTTATGTAAAGTAATCAAATCATTAAATACAAGAATATATTACTATTATTATTATTATTATCATAATTTCTTTTTTATCTTTCAGGAGACAAAGGCTACAAAGGTGACAAAGGTAAAACAAGCAAAAAATAGTAATAAAACTAAGTTTTTTTGGGTTTGTACAAAATTGTAAAGCATAGACTTTTCAACATATTGATTGTT